>NW_028119050.1:0-17158 GCF_965119305.1 Pelophylax lessonae | reverse complement strand
TCAGTTTTTTAGGCGGATCTGATCGGATCCTCCATGCAGCTCTATGGGGGCAGACACCTCCGCTGACACCTGCTGCCATCTGCATCCGATCCTGTGCTTGAAATCTGGACGGATGGAAACCCTATTTTTCCATCCGTTTAGTAATCGGAGCGGAGCGGATCTGATGAGAGCGGACAATCGGTCCGCTCTCATCCGATCCCCCATAGAGGGCAGCGGGGGCTGAGACACCTTCCTCTCCGCTCTGCAAGCGGAGACGGAGCTGTCACCCGCCCGCCTACGGAGTGGACCGTGTGAAAGAGCCCTTAGGGCTCTTTCACACGGGCGGTCCGATCAGATCCGCCTATCAGTTTTTTAGGCGGATCTGATCGGATCCTCCATGCAGCTCTATGGGGCAGCGGGTGTCAGCGGAGGTCACCTCCGCTGACACCCGCTGCCATCCGCATCCGATCCTGTGCTGAAATCTGGACGGATGGAAACCCTATTTTTCCATCCGTTCAGTAATCGGAGCGGAGCGGATCTGATGAGAGCGGACAAGCGGTCCGCTCTCCTCCGACCCCCCATAGAGGGCAGCGGGTGCTGAGACACCTCCCTCTCCGCTCTGCAAGCGGAGACGGAGCTGTCATTCGCCCGGCTCAGCGGGGATCGCAGATCGATCCCCGCTGAGCAACACGGATCCGCCTGCGGAGGCGGACCGTGTGAAAGAAGCCTAAAGGGGGCTGAATATAAATGCACACCACACTTTTCAGATATTTATTTGTAAAAAAGACTGAAAACCATTTATCATTTTCCTTCCACTTCACAATCATGTGCCACTTTGTGTTGGTCTATCACATAAAACCCCAATAAAATACATTTACGTTTTTGGTTGTAACATGACAAAATGTGGAAAATATCAAAGGGTATGAATACTTTTTGAAGGCACTGTAAATATTTAAAAATTAATTTGACAAATATTGACATTAATGCGTTGCAATCATTTGTAAAATATTTTAAAAAATGTATACTGTTTTCAAAAAAATATTTTGCACAGATCAATGGATACAATTACTCAGACATAAAAAAAAAAAAACATTCTTAACCTGAACACTGGCTGCATGTTCCACTGCTTACAATGGATGGTTCAAAGTGCAACTTTTCACATGAGTATATTTTAGAGATGGTTCACACTAATCTGACTCAAAGTCGCCCTGACTTTGGGCGACTTTGAAGTCGCCCGTGCAGTGCGACTTCCTCGCGGCTTGCAAACAACTTCTCATAATAGAAGTCAATGCAAGTCGCTCCGACTTCGCCAAAAAATAGTGCAGGAACCTTTTTCTAAGTCGGAGCGACTTGAGTCGCTCTGATTAGAACAGTTCCATTGCACAGCATTGGGAGCTACTTGTCAAGCTACCAAGTTGCCTGACAAGTCGGAGTAGTGTGAACGGGCTCTTACCACTGCATCTTTAACCACTTAAGCCCCGGAGGATTTTCCTGCTCAAAGACCAGGGCCTATTTTGCGATTCGGCACTGCGTGACTTTAACAGACAATTGCGCGATCGTGCGGCACTGTATCCAAATGAAATTGACGTCCTTTTTTCCCCACAAACAGAGCTTTCTTTTGGTGGTATTTGATCACCTGTGCGATTTTTACTTTTTGCGCTATAAACAAAAAAGGAGCGACAATTTTGAAAAAATAACAATATTTTTCAAACTTTTTTATATGAAATTCCCCCCAAAAAATGTAAAAATCAAAATTTTTTAACATTTTAGGCCAATTTGTTTTCTGCTACATATGTTTGGTAAATTAGCGTATTTTGATTGGTTTGTGCAAAAGTTATTTATGTCATTTTTTTTTTTTTTGCAAAATTGCGGCGGACAGATCGGACCCCTGACATTTTTTACACTTTTGGGGTTACCAGTGACATAACTACAGTAATCAGTGTTATACATATGCACTGTTACTGTAAAAATGACACTGGCAGGGAAGGGGTTAACTTTATTAGTGATCAAGGGGTTAAGTGTGTCCCTAGGGGCGTTATTCTAACTGTAAAGGGGCATGGCTAGTGATGTAACCACAGAGACATGCGATCCTACATTGCAGGATCGTGTAGTCTCTGCAGTTAGATCCGGGAGAATGACAGGCTGCTTTGTTTACATTAGCCGCCTGCCTTTCTCCTTCTCCACTCGCGTGGGCATATCAGGGAACAAGCGGGGGTGGGAGCTTGCCCCCTAGATGCTCGTAGGCGAGCGACGTAGCCCTACGTCGCTTTGCCTGTACGGGGCTGGCTGCCGCAGTAAATAGTTGTGTGGTGGTCGGCAAGTGGTTAAAACAAACAAAACCCAACCCCCCCCCCCCCCCAAAAAAAAAAACAACTACATTAAATAGCAAAATCAGGTGCATTGACTGACTGATAGTCATGCAAGCAGGGGTGGGACAGGTTCCTAGCCAAGATAACAGCTCCCCCTCCCTTCTTTTGACATTGATAAGGACTGCAATAGGCATAAAGAAGCTGTACAACTTGCATTTCTGAGCTGGCATGGCCTCTCACGTTAGACAACAACTGCCTACCAGTAAATCCTCCCTTGTGTAGTGACAGCAGTGTTCATTTTGGCATCAAATTTTTATTTAGTTTTAGTTAAAGTCTTTTAACTAAAATGTCATTTTAGTTTTAGTCATCTGCAATTGTTTTAGTTTTAGTCATATTTTAGTTGACTAAAATCTCCAGTACATTTTGGTTAAATAAAATTATTTTGAAAATCGAATGTGTTTAGTTAAATTGTAATGCATTATTTAAGCATTTCTTTAGAATTTCCAAACTCATTATTTACTCCTGGAGTAAAACAATCTAATATCATGTTATTATTTATGGTATTAGGGGTGGAACAAACTCACAGATACAGATTTAGCAACTCTAAAAGGTCTGAGACAGTGGTCTAAGGAGGCCTGTAATGCACACAGTGCTCTGGGCGGTTGTCTGGGGAGGCCTTTAATGCTCACAGTGCTCTGGATGGTGGTCTCAGGAGGTCTGTAATGCTGCACAGTGCTCTGGACGGTGGTCTAAGAAGGCCTGTAATGCTGCAGAAGTGCTCTGGATGGTGGTCTGAGGAGGCCTGAAATGCACACAGTGCTCTGGACGATGGTCTGAGGAGGCCTGTAATGCACACAGTGCTCTGTGGTCAGAGGAGGCCTGGCCTGTAATGCTGCACAGTGCTCTGGATGGTGGTCTGAGGAGACCTGTAATGCACACAGTGCTCTGATCATGGACAGGCTGAAAAGGTGGCCTGTCATTTTTTTGCACGCTATGCTTATAAGGCTTATGAGGCTTGTAATGCACACAGTGTTCTGGACGGTGGTCTGAGGAAGCCTGTAATGCTGCACATTACTCTGGGATGGTGGTCTGAGGAGGCCTCTAATGCATACAGTGATCTGGGCACTGGTCTGAGGAGGCCTGTAATGCTGCACTATGTTCTAGGATGGTGGTCTGAGAGGCTTGTTATGCTGCACAGTGCTCTGGATAGTGGTCTGAGAGGAGGCATGTAATGCACAGTGCTCTGGACGGTGGTCTGAGGAGGCTTGTTATGCTGCACAGTGCTCTGGGTGCCGGTGGTCAGCGAAGGCCTGTAATGCACTCACAGTGCTCTGGACAGATGGTGGTCTGAGGGGAGGCCTCAGGCCTGTGTAACTGTAATGTACAGACTCGCAGTGCTCTGGACAGTCATCGTCATGGGTGAGACTCTTGTCGGGAGGCCTGTAATGCACAGTGCTGCTCTGGATGGTCGTCTGAGGACTCGGAGGCTTGTAATGCTGGATGCACAGTGTTGCAACTGCTGCTAAGCCAAGCACGCTTTGGACTCGTCTCTCTTGCTGGGAGCGGGAGCGGAAGCAGGTGGAGCTCCATGTAAACTGGAAGTTCACGAGGGTAAACGTCCCTGCCTCAAATTTTCGTTTAGTTTTAGTTTGTTGATGGAAACAGAATAGATTTTCATCATAGTTTTCGTCAGTGGCTGAAAATGTGCTGTACTTTTCGTTTAGTTTTTGTCACTGTAAAAAGGCCACTGATGAAAGTTTTGACAAAAATGTTTTCATTGATGAAATTAAAGGCCCGTACACACGTACCGATCTGCCGATTGTAGGCTTGTTAGTATGATGCCTCCGACAGCCGACAGCGCACATTCGGACGAAAAGAATCTGTCATGCAAGCATTAAAATTTTTGTATGCCGACACCAGAGCGGCCGATTGTTCGCCAGTCAGTACAGAATTCGGCCGACAGACCGCAGATTTGCAAGACTGGGCATGCTCAGAAAAGAAAAAACACAGGGAAAGTTAACCATTACATGACATCACTTCTGCAGTCGGCGGACAAAATTCTTGTGCTGTCTTTGCACTTTTCAACAGACACCGACAGCCCGGGGACAAAAGACGGCCGATCGTTTGCCGGCGATCGGTACGTGTGTACGGGGCTTAACACTGAGTGACAGGCATGTGCACAGATTTGACCAGTTGTGCTTTACTACAGGAGCTTGAAGGTTGTAGCTGGGTCCACCAGGCCCTTGGCTCTGGAATAGGTTGCTTTGTGGATAATAGGCCTCTGCATTTAGGAGTAACACCATGCGTATTAATAAAAGCTGGAAAGTGTTCCTTATAATTTTGTTTATATTGTTTTGCAAAGTAGTTAAATACAATAACAGTATTCTGCAGTTGTGAAAGCAGACAGCAACAAGTATGTATCTTTTGCTACACTGAAGTCCCTCCTTGCTGTGCAATATGGGAGTAACTCTGAATGCATGCATCGTTAACATATACATCATGATGAGGCTTAGGCTCCGTTCACATATTAGCGTCTCGGATCGCTGGCAGAATCATGATCCAGAATTATTACAAATCACGGGATGCCCATGCGATTCCCGTGACTTGCAATGGAACCCCCAATGTGACGCAATTCTGCCGCGACTGTCGAATTGCAGTAAAATTGTGCAAACAGAATGGCGGGACGCCTGTCGCCCAAAAAAAGTACAAGAACTTCTTTTGAGCGACAGGCGTCCTGTGATTCTATTTGCGGAATTTTACACCGATTAGTCAGGCGACAATTGCGAAAAAAATCGTGCTGCATTTGGGGTGCCATTGCAAGTCACGGGAAACACACGGGCATCCGCGATTTGCAGTGATTCAGGATCACAATCCGATATGCAAATATGTGAACGGAGCCTAAAGTCTGTAGAAAGTTTGGGTAGATGGGTAACTTCTGGGTAGATGAAATTTCATACAGGCAACTGCTTTTAAAATTGAAGCCTACAGTATCTCACAAAAGTGAGTACACCCCTCACATTTTTATAAATATTTATTATATCTTTTCATGTGACAACACTGAAGAAATTACACTTTGCTACAATGTAAAGTAGTGAATGATAACAGTGTAAATTTGCTGTCCCCTCAAAATAACTCAACACGCAGCCATTATTGTCTAAACTGCTGGCAACAAAAGTGAGTACACCCCTAAGTAAAAATGTCCAAATTGGGCCCAAAGTGTCAATATTTTGTGTGGCCACCATTATTTTCCAGCACTGCCTTAACCCTCTTGGGTATGGTGTTCACCAGAGCTTCACAGGTTGCCACTGGAGCCCTCGCCTACATCCTCTGGATGTTAGAGACCTTGAGCTCCTCCACCTTCTGTCTAAGGATGCCCCACAGATGCTCAATAGGTTGTAGATCTGGAGACATTCTTGGCCAGTCCATCACCTTTACCCTCAGCTTCTTTAGCAAGGCAATGATCATCTTGGAGGTGTGTTATGTTGGAATACTGCCCTGCTGCCCAGTCTACAAATGTGAGGGGATCATGCTCTGCTTCAGTATGTCACAATACATTTTGGCATTTAATGAACTTGTTCCCTCAATGAACTGTAGCTCCCCAGTGCTGGCAGCACTCATGCAGCCCCAGACCATGACACTCCCACTACCACTACCATGCTTGACTGTAGCAAAGACACTTGTCTTTGTATTCCTCACCTGGTTGCCGCCACACATGCTTGACACCATCTGAACCAAATAAGTCTATCTTGGTCTCATCAGACCACCAGTAATCCATGTCCTTTGTCTGCTTGTCTTCAGCAAACTGTTTGCGGGCTTTCTTGTACATCATCTTTAGAAGAAGCTTCCTTCTAGGACTACAGCCATGCAGACCAATTTGATGCAGTGTGTGGCATCTGGTCTAAGCACTGACAGACTGACCCCCCCCCCCCCCACCCCTTCAACCTCTGCAGCAATACTGGCAGCACTCATACGTCTATTTCCCAAATACAACCTCTGGATATGACGCGGTGCACCTGTTCTGAGTGGAACCTCTTATAGCCTAGGCCAGTGATGGCAAACCTTGGCACCCCAGATGTTTTGGAACTACATTTCCCATGATGCTCAACTACACTGCAGAGTGCATGAGCATCATGGGAAATGTAGTTCCAAAACATCTGGGGTGCCAAGGTTCGCCATCACTGGCCTAGGCCATCGTTGCGTAGAGCAAAAAAACATTTTTTCAGATCCTCAGAGAGTTCTTTGCCATGAGGTGCCATTTTGAACTTCCAGTGACCAGTATAAAAGAGTTAGAGCGATAACACCAATTTTAACACACCTGCTCCCCATTCATACCTGAGACCTTGTAAATCTAACGAGTCACATGACACCGGGGAGGGAAAATGGCTAATTGTGTCCAATTTGGATATTTTCACTTAGGGGTGTACTCCCTTTTGTTGCCAGCGGTTTAGACATTAATGGCTGTGTGTTGAGTTATTTTGAGGGGACAGCACATTTACACTGTTATACAAGCTGTACACTCACTACTTTACATTGTAGCAAAGTGTAATTTTATCAGTGTTGTCACATGAAAAGATATAATAAAATATTTACAAAAATGTGAGGGGTGTACTCACTTTTGTGAGATACTGTATTTTTATATATATTTACATATATTTACTTGTGACAGGTGTACATTAAATCATATATCTACTTCTTACAAATAATTACAGATGGATGACATCCATGTAATTTTATTTGGCTTTAGAAAAAGCCAGTGTTTAGATATATATTATCTTTAATATATCAGATCGCATTGGTGTGAACCACCAATGCGATCTGATTCTGTTACAGACCCAAAAAAGGGTCCTTTGCATGTTGTGTCCGAATCCGATACAAATTTAGCCATACAATCTGTATGGCTAAATTCGCATCACACAGACATCGCATGTGATTTTCAGAGAAGTGCGCTCCGAATTACATGCAATGTCTGTCATCGCTATAGTGTGAACCGGGACTTAGGGTCCTTTTCTCTACAGCAGGAGTTCCCAAACTGTGGGTCGGGACCCACTGGTGGGTCGCGAGCTGCGCTTGAGTGGGTCGCGCTGAGCCGGAAATCACTGAGAGCGGGCCCGCTTAAATTGTCCTGTGCGAGTCCGCGCAAATTAGAGAGAGCCAGAGCAGTCAAATTGCGATGGATTCAGTATCCCACCCACGCAGTTTATGGAGGTTGGTCTGCATTTCCCACGATGAGGATACTTGCATCAGTGAGTACGTATGTGGGCTGTTATGTAGGATATGTTCATGGGGTGCAGAGCCAGCTCCTCGTTCCTGCTGGCAGCAGCGGTGGTGGCTAGACTGGCGGCGGGATTCTCTCAGCTATAGCGGGCAGAGACGGCAGCCTCGGTTGTCATAGGGGACCTCCTCATCATGGAGACTCTGGGTGAGGTGTGCTGGGCCCTGGAGAGGGCAAACAGGGGCTTCACCTTCACTGTGGACCGATGGGAGAGGAAGGAGGGCGAGTGCCATATGGCCTGCTGATCACTGTCCTGGGATGGTTGATTTCTGTCCTCTGCCTGCCTTATACTGTCTATGAGGGTGCTGATTACGTACAACTCCGCTTATATGCCACAGGTTTCTGACCCATCACTTAGAACATCTGGCAAGTGTATTCAATAATAAATTGAAAAGTAGTAAATTGATATTTTTAATTTAACATCCCCCTTCCTTTAAAATATGCATCATTATTATTATTATTTGCATTTATATAGCGCCAACCAATTCTGTAGTGCTTTGCAATATTCAATTACAAGCAAGTGGGTCCCGAAAAATAACTGTATTCAGAAGTGGGTCTCGGACCAAAAAAGTTTGGGAAGCCCTGCTCTACAGCATTCTGATAAAAGAGGCTTTTCTACTGATGCTGTGATTGCTTTCTAAAGTAAACAAACTACAATTTTAAAGCTGAACTCCAGGTATGGTTTTTATTGCAAAGTTCTATAGGTCTTGCTTAGAATAAACTAAGTGTACATATTTCATATGTTTAGGACTGCTGTGGAAGTAGGAATTTACTGTAATAGTTGCTGCTACTGCAATGATGAATACAAAAAGTGTTCTCTGATTGTGGGAGGTCACACTGGGTACGAGTGACACTAGGTACTGGTGTAAAAAAAAAAAAACTCTAGGAGGCAGATACACCTTGTTTGGCCTTGGTCAGTCCTTGTACTGCACATCCTGTACTAGAGTTTGAACCAGAAAGGGCCTATTGGGTTTCTTAGTTTTGGGAAGGAATCCAATACTGGTGACCCTAGGTCCAGCAGATGGCAATAGTACTATCTTCAAATAGGAGCACAACTCATCCACCAAAACCTTTAAGCGGAAGTAAACTTCCAACGATTGTTTGTACCTGTAGGTAAGTTTAGAATAAGGTTTACCTATAGGTAGTGTAAAGATCTCCTAAATGTGCACAGATTAGGAGATATTTACTGTATATGCAGTTGATGAAGGAACGGTCACCCATGCCGTTTCTTCAGAGCCCTGTGCTGTGACCAGCGGCTCCCGCACATGTGCCTTCATGCAGCTACAGCCAGTCACACAGCCGCAGTCTGCGGACTTGACGGAAGACAGGTGAAGATAGATGCAGCCTCTAGCGGTGATAGGGGCTTTATTTGCAGGTAAGTTTCACATAATGTGTTAGTATGCATACTAGCACATTATGCTCCTAATTTTCAGGTCAGAACAAAAAAAAAGGCAGTGATTTACTTCCTCTATAAGGTTTTTTTTCTTAGCTTGGGAGAGATCAAGGGCTACTGTCCAGCCTCCCAGAAGTTCCTGTAAAAATTGGCCCCAGTATGTGTATACATGCAAGTTAGGGACCTTAGATTGTAAGCTCCTTGAGTGTAGGGACTGATGTAAATGTACAAAATATATGTGAAGCAGTGACGCTTTATAAGTACCTGTAATAATACAGCAAAATACACCATGTTGCACAGCTGTACAGAGGGTGTCACACTGAGTCCACTAATTTTCAGGTCAGAACAAAAAAAAAAAAGGCAGTGACTTACTTCCTCTAAGGTTTTTTTCTTAGCTTGGGAGAGATCAAGGGCTACTGTCCAGCTTCCCAGAAGTTCCTGTAAAAATTGGCCCCAGTATGTGTATACATGCAAGTTAGGGACCTTAGATTGTAAGCTCCTTGAGTGTAGGGACTGATGTAAATGTACAAAATATATGTGAAGCAGTGACGCTTTATAAGTACCTGTAATAATACAGCAGAATACACCATGTTGCACTGCTGTACAGAGGGTGTCACACTGAGTCCACTACTAGAGGTAACATTACAGGCTAGGCTAACAATCATTCAGTGGGGTCCAGGTACAGTATGCCAAGAGGTAACTGAGCCAGAAGCCAGAATCCTGTTGTCAAAAGTAGTGTTGATGCAGTCAGGGGAGAAAGGATTTCTGCATGTGAAGAACCAAATAAAGTCTTCAATCCTCTAAATCATAAGCCAGAAACTAGTAGAGAGAGGTCATTCATCACTTAAATAGGACGTAAAGTCCACTTTTTAACTTGTACCTACAGGTAAGCCTAAATAGATCTTAAACTTACGCTGTTTAGGAGATATTTACATGGAATGCAGCTGGTGACGTCACTGGCACATGCACTCTAAAGGGTCTGCATACCCATGCCATACCTTCAGAGCTCTGTTCGGCGTCTCTCTTGCACCATTTGTACAGCCAGAGACCACGAACACGAATGGAGGAGCGGGCGAAGATGGAAGCACAGTGGAGCTGTGACATCGCTACATTGGAGGGCTGCGTGTGCAGGCAAGTCTGTCATAATGTGCTAGCATGCGGTTTATATTAGTACAATATGACCTAAACCTGCAGGGGGCCAAATTATTTTAAAATTATTTTTGTGGTAGTTTATTATTGCTTTAAGGACATCAGCAAAAAACGGAGGATTGTTGTTAGGTGCTGAAGGTGTTATATGGGCTGTCCTACAATTTTGTTTGATAGTGTCGGCTCCTAAAGGTGACAACATATAACCCATGATCAAGACTTGAAAAGCTGGGGTCTTGTACTGTATGATAAATACAAGTAAGTGCGAGTAAGAATTTAACTATAAAATAGCAATAGCAGTTGATAAGTACAATTTTTTTAAAAATATTGCTGTTTTTTTAAGAATGGCAGTCTGAAAATAACATCTTTTCTTTAATGGGCTTAACGTAAATCATAAAAATACTGTCCACAATAGTGGGAATTACTGCAGACAGGACATCTGTGCTTTAATAAATGAAAGCTTTGATGTAAACACGTTGCATTACATTACAGTCATCGAAAAGGATTTAGAATCTCTGCAGAAAGTATATAAAAGTCACATTCTTACATTTTAGGGGTACAGGTAGTATGGAATTCATTTAAAACATATACAATATACAACACAATGAAAAACACAGTTCAGATAATTTAACAATGATTTCAATCTGAAAGTAGACACAGCGATTTGTACTAAGACCCAACATCCTTTTATTAATTGTTAAAAGATCTAAAAAACTGACCTGCTTCTTGCAACATTAAGGCTTGTATTGAGCAAAGCAAAGAATAATGTGCAAAGTAACAGTTTTTACCACAACCATCCCAAAAATGTGTCTCATGATTCTGACTGCTTTAAATTGATCTGATTGGTTACATTACTACGACATCATGACTCTTCGCGGTCACTCATTAAATAGTAACCATTTTTCAGGAAAGAGGAAGCACTGCTAAAGTGGTCTCACTTAATGTCTGGCATCTGACAATATGAAAAAACAAAACACATACTGGGCAACTGGAAAGCTACATTAACTTAAAAATAACAAAAAATAAAATAAAATAAAGCAGCAAGTACAGAAAAAAAAACCCCCAAAAAAAACATTAAAATAGAAAGAAACGCTTTGGCATTTGGATGTTGGTAACTATTTACCACAATCAAAATGTTACATTTTCCCAGACCAGCTTTACAATCCTGTATTGTAATGACAGACAGAGAAGAAACATTTTCAAGAAGTTCAGTGAAACCCATATTCAATTTGTAACAATATTAACATAATATTGGATACAACTTTGTCACATAAAATTGGACTATCTGCAAATATGAACATGCATCATTTGTATGTTTCATTTAATAAACTATTTAAAGTGGAAGTTCAGCCAAAATCTAACCAAGGCTCCCAAATCTGCTCCCAACCCCATTCTAAGGCTATTCTATCTACCTTTTGAAAGAAAAGATGCCTATAGTTACCTATTCTGAAGTTGTTCCGGTCCAGCCCCATGATCAGGTCTCAGCTCTGCCTTCAGTATAGCGGAGGAGCAGCCAACAATGGATTCCCCTATAGTAAGCCTATGGAGGACATCACCACATAAGCATTTGCAGTCATTGTCAGCGAGGTCTCCTCTTCACTGAAGCCGGTGCTGGAGAGATCTTATGACCGGACCGGACCTCCCTCAGAATAGGTAGAGACATACAGGCTTGTGTGGCAACTGTGCAACAATTAAAACTGTGTGTGACATTTTGTTCATACATTTATTAACTTTACCCTCACATTAATTTAGTATGTAGTTTGTAAGATCAGAAAGCCAGTAGCCTTTTATCTAATAGGGCAAAGAGAAATGATCTGTACAGTAATTCATAGCAAACACCCAACCATTCAATTAATTGTTTAATCAATCTTTTATTAGTTACACTAGACTGAACTAGTGAAATTTGAAAATATACTGCACTACATCGCTGTCTGAAGAGCAACAGCTACTACCAAACAGTAGAACAAATTACAAAAAAATAACAGTTACTTGTAGCAACCACTCGGGTCACTTGCTGCATGTAAAATCAGATTGTTTGGTATGGGTAACTGCACCATTAGCTCTGAATTTTTCCCCTAAGCCCCAAGTGGTCATTGTGCAAATGAAGACCCCAACACTCCTTCACTATAGGGCTGATTTAAAAGATTGGTGCAAAGAAACTGGAGCAGAAGAAAATCACTAACAGATTAACGGAGATAACAAAGTTAATATGTATTTGAATGTTCTGGACGAATGTTCCATTTTTGTTTCAGTTGTCTTTGCACCAGTCATTTTAAAATTACAACCTATTTTATTGTCTGTTTTTTACATGGAAATAAAATACATTCAACCAAAAAAGTTATGGCTTAAAGCTGAATATATCAAAAAAAAAAAAAAAAAAAAAAATTATAGTATTTAAAATCACTAAAATGACGCAGAACACATTAGCTCAGCATAAATAATCAACAGAAATTATTTCCATGGTTATACCCAGCCAACGTAAAAAAGAAGATCAAATTTTCTCTTCATGGGTAGGTTTCACAGCCAGCACACACCGAAGATATACCTAGATAACTTCTTCACGTAGAAAACCAATCCTGATTTGAACTGATCTTCATATGGATGGATATTAAAATATTTACATAAAGAGGTATGGAAAATCCAGAACAGATTGTCTACTGTAATGAATCTCAAAATTCCTTCATGCTGCTGCTTCAGATCGTTGGCTGAACAAGACCTCCACTATGCTGGGATCTGCCAGTGTAGATATGTCTCCCAAATCTTTCTCATTCCGGGCAATCTGCCTGAGGACTCTCCGCATTATTTTACCTGCATACACAGAACATTAGTCATTTAGTTATGCTTCCGCTCAGTGAATGAATGCTGTAGCAATTTAAATATCAATAATTCCTTAAAGTGGAACTTCACCCATAACAACTTGCTTCTTGCTGGAGGCTGCCATTTTGCTAAAGTCCAGAGCCCACAAAGAGCAGGAAATCATAAAGTGGAACTAAACCCATTGATTTAATGGTTTTAAAAAACAGTTACATTCCTGGAATGCTGGGATTGTCAACTGTCACATTTGCTTGTGTCCTCAACCAAACTGTCAAACCATCAAATGACTGGTGTCATAACTGATCACATATGCAGCACCATGGCATTTGCATTTTAAACCGAAGCGGCTTCCTTGGCTGTAAAGGATAGGAGGGTTTAATTCTGCTTTGAGGCAGTCAGCAGATTGGGCTTTACAAATTTAGCAGTGCCTAAAATGGGAGAGCAACTGAGCATGTGCAGAGCAGAGAGAGACTGTATTACTGGATTTAAACAGTATAGACACTTATTTTTATTGTTTTATATATCTATACCTGCAAAATCTACCAGCATGAAGTGATCTTGCAGGACTTAATTTTTCTGACTAGATTGAACCTATTTAATTTATAGTATAATCAAAGATGGTTTTGTGAAGTTTGGATGAGATAAGGGACACACACAGGTCGAAATCTAGTCAGTCCATGCTGAAGCGACCGAATTTTGATTATTCTATTGCCAGTCTAAATACTGTATGCTGCTGGGGAGGTAGCTAAATAAATCTTTTACTTGGATATGCACTGATACAAATGCAGATAGCTCATTCCAAAAGTGTAAGACGGATATTCACTTACACACCTGCCACAACATTACCCAGAAGTCTTTTTTTTTTTTTTTTTTTTTTTTTAGGGAGGAGGTCTTTTGAATGAGTTGGGTTTTTTTTTTTTTTTTTTAATTCAAAAAACAGAATGCTTTAGTGGAGTAGAAGAACAAGGATAATGTACAGAACATGCAATAAAAGTAAACAAATCTATGACATTATAGTACATTTAAAAAATGTTCACATACATTGAAGTTTATCAGGGATGTCTTACTAGGCACCCACAAAAAAATCTCTACTGAAGAAGGGTTAGGGGTGATAAAGTGGGGGAGGATATAGCAGTGGAAGCTTGGATACACAATCAATAGTTACATCAAAACCTAGGAAACAGTAGGTCGGAAAAGCCTAAAGAAACTGGTTAACACTCCGTCTAAATGGGTTTTAACTCATAATTACAACAGACTGTTGTGATAAAATCTGAATAGACATGAAAAATGTATGTCCACTTGTATTTGCAACGTATATATAGATTGTTTACAATAAAAAATGTATTAGGTAAAGGATGGTCATACATGGCCAGATCCTGCTGGACACATAGGAACTTTAGGAGGAGATCTTAAACCTTTTTGGAGTTATCCTGGGTGAAGGCCATCGGAAATGTTCATATGCCCCCAGAAATTTTACAGCCTGTGGAAAAACAGCATTAGGTCTCAGTACTGAAAAAGGCTGGCAGTACCTTCTTGCCTGTTACTCTTGGGAAGACATCTGCCAGTCTATGGTCAGTGTTCGCAAAATAGATATTGTGTGTGCCTAAAGTGTTACTAAACCCAGGACACTGCCAGGGCCGGCGTTAGGGGGGGGGCAAACTGGGCAAATGCCCAGGGCCCCGAATGCCCAGGGGCCCCGTGTCACTGTCAGCCAGGGCCGGACCGGGCAGTGTCCCGGTGGGCCGCGGCGCTCAGAGTCATCAGATTCCCTCACAGACACTAGAAGACATTCCCTCACTGCGGGCGGCCGCCGGCCGGTGTACTTGCCAGCTACACCGGCTCCGCGGCCAATCAGCCTTCTGTTCAGGGGGGGTGTGGGTCACACCCCCCCTGAGCAGAAGGCTGATTGGCCGCGGAGCCGGTCCGGAAGTCAAGTAGTCAGTGTGTGTCTGTGTGTTCCTTCCCGCGCGGCCGCCGATGATCACTGAAGCCGCCGTAGATGGGAGCTCCTTCAGCCCGACTTCGGGCTGCTCGCGGGGGGGCGGCTGCGGGGAGAGAAGGTAAGTGACTGCCACTGCAGCCTGTGCTGAATAGGAGGGGGGTGGGGCGGCTCGGCTGCATATAGAGAGGATTTGATGTCTCCTTATGCCGCTGGATGGATGGATTCTTCTCCTCCCTTCTGCAGGCATTCTGCGGCTGCAGGAGGGATATGGAAATATCAATTTCTCTACATGCAGCTAAGCTGTCCCATCCCCCTCCTATTCAACTTCGTTTACTGCCCCCCCCAGTGATCTTAGCCCCCCCCGTGGTCTTAGCCCCCCCCGTGATCTTAGCCCCCCCCCCAGTGTTGTGTTCTTAGCCCCCCCCAGTGATCGTAGCCCCCCCCCCAGTGATCTTAGCCCCCCTCCCCAGTGATCGTAGCCCCCCCCCCCGTGATCTTAGCCCCCCCCCGTGATCTTAGCCCCCCCCCAGTGATCGTAGCCCCCCCCAGTGATCGTAGCCCCCCCCAGTGATCGTAGCCCCCCTCCCCAGTGATCGTAGCCCCCCTCCCCAGTGATCGTAGCCCCCCTCCCCAGTGATCGTAGCCCCCCTCCCCAGTGATCGTAGCCCCCCCCCCCAGTGATCGTAGCCCCCCCCAGTGATCGTAGCCCCCCCCAGTGATCGTAGCCCCCCTCCCCAGTGATCGTAGCCCCCCTCCCCAGTGATCGTAGCCCCCCTTCCCAGCGATCGTAGCCCCCCTCCCCAGTGATCGTAGCCCCCCTCCCCAGTGATCGTAGCCCCCCTCCCCAGTGATCTTAGCCCCCCTCCCCAGTGATCTTAGCCCCCCCAGTGATCTTAGCCCCCCTCCCCCAGTGCTCTTAAACCCCCTGTACTCTTTAGCCCCCCCGTGCTCTTCAAGTCCCCACAGTGCTTTTCATCTCCCCCTATGCTCTCTGGCTCCCCCAGTGCTCTCCACCCCCCTGTGCTCCCTGGCTCCCCCCTAAGTGATTTCCAGTCCCCCCCCCATGCTTTCCATCCCCCTGGTTTTCCCTGCCCACCACCCCCCCCATGCTTTCCATCCCCCTGGTTTTCCCTGCCCACCACCCCCCCCCCAGTGCTATCCACACCCTGCGCCTTCCAACCCCCCTGCAATGCTTTCCAAATCCCCCCTTAATTCTCTCCAGTCCCCCCCCCCCCTTGCCCTTCAGCTTCTCCAGTGCTATCTGCTTTCCCTGTGCTCTCCAGCCCCCCTAGTGTCCTTCTATCTTCTATCATGTCTGCAGTCTCTGACCTTCTCTTGTATCATGTCTGCAGTCTCTGACCATCTCTTGTATCACGTCTGCAGTCTCTGACCAGCTCTTGTATCACGTCTGCAGTCTCTGACCATCTCCAGTCTGCAGTCTCTGACCATCTACTGTATCACGTCTGCACTCTCTGACCATCTACTGTATCACGTCTGCAGTCCCTGACCATCTCTTGTATCACGTCTGCACTCTCTGATCATCTACTGTATCATGTCTGTAGTCTCTGACCATCTCTTGTATCATGTCCTCAGTCTCTGACCATCTCCTGTATCATGCCCTCAGTCTCTGATCATCTCCTGTATCATGCCCTCAGTCTCTGACCATCTCCTGTATCATGCCCTCAGTCTCTGACCATCTCCTGTATCATGCCCTCAGTCTCTGACCATCTCCTGTATCATGCCCTCAGTCTCTGACCATCTCCTGTATCATGCCCTCAGTCTCTGACCATCTCCTGTATCATGCCCTCAGTCTCTGACCATCTCCTGTATCATGCCCTCAGTCTCTGACCATCTCCTGTATCATGCCCTCAGTCTCTGACCATCTCCTGTATCATGCCCTCAGTCTCTGACCATCTCCTGTATCATGCCCTCAGTCTCTGACCATCTCCTGTATCATGCCCTCAGTCTCTGACCATCTCCTGTATCATGCCCTCAGTCTCTGACCATCTCCTGTATCATGTCCTCAGTCTCTGACCATCTCCTGTATCATGTCCTCAGTCTCTGACCATCTCCTGTATCATGTCCTCAGTCTCTGACCATCTCCTGTATCATGTCCTCAGTCTCTGACCATCTCCTGTATCATGCCCTCAGTCTCTGACCATCTCCTGTATCATGCCCTCAGTCTCTGACCATCTCCTGTATCATGTCCTCAGTCTCTGACCATCTCCTGTATCATGTCCTCAGTCTCTGACCATCTCCTGTATCATGTCCTCAGTCTCTGACCATCTCCTGTATCATGTCCT
>NW_028119051.1:0-17227 GCF_965119305.1 Pelophylax lessonae | reverse complement strand
CATCATTAAGAAATTATTTCTCCTTACTGAAGTGACATTGCCATCGGCCAGGTGAGAGACGCTGAAATCCTCATCTTCCTCTTTGAGTCTCTTGGCATCAAGTTCCGGGTTTCTGTAACACAGAATAAATCATATAGCTGAATATATCAATGTTTGGACCTTATTCAGTATAGTGTCATAAGACGCAGTAGCTCGCAGCAAACTAGAAGTAAAAAATGAACTTTGACCATCTGCTATGGGTAACAGCCCTCTGTACTGAAAAACAGCGAAAGCCAATCCAGAATTTATGTGCAAGGTAACCTACTTGCAATATGTACTGTATGAATTCATAGGAAGCTTAAGTACCAGCCTGTAACACTCTTCATTACCAGAAAATGTTTTTGTTTGGCTGACAATTACTAAATTATGCAACACTGTACCCAAATTAGTTTTATATCATAAGACAGATAGAGCTTTCTTTTGGTGGTATTAAATAACCGCTGGGTTTTTCATGTTTACTATAACTCTAAAGTTTAAAAAAACTGTTTCCCTGACCTTTTGTTAAAATAAAAATGCCAGAGAAATACAAAAACTTCAAAAAGTTATGGCAAAAAATTAGATCACCTTGGGAGTCAAAAAGTTTCATTTTGGAAGAAACATGCTGGTACTGAGGAATGTTAAACACATAATGAAACCAGTGAACCAGATACATTAATGTATGGGTCATACATAGAGGAAGGATGGCGGTGAAGGGGTTAATTTAATGTTCAGATGTTCAGGATTAGGGAGGTGAAAGAGTTAATATACAGGTCACATAGTCACAGCATGGAGATAGTATTTGGAGGGGGATGAACAGGTTAATAAAAAAAGTATCTCTGCAGATCCATTCATTCTTTCCCCATTCACATCTACATGATCCCGCTACTTCCCGTGTTGTAAGGGGAAGGGGAGGGATCAGCACTGTAAAAATGTGATTGCTGTGATAACCAATCACAGCGATCACATAGTACCCAACCCCACTAATTGGCTCGGTGAGGTGTCTCTGTGTACCCAGCTGTCTAATGACAGTTCGCTAAACACTGATCATCCGGCGGATTGGACGCATGGCGGCAATGTACTGGGCAAAAAAAAGGGCCACTGATTGGCTTTTGAAAAACGTATCATGGTACAAAAGCAGTCACCAACTTTAAAAAATGCAGGTAAAAGCACAACATGCATAGATTATATGCTTAGCTGCATTTATTTCCCTGTATATAAATATTTTTTTTCTGTTATTCACATCCAATGTGTCTTTGAACATGCTAGAAAAATTGACTAGCCAATTCTCTAGAACAACACTGTCTCCGGTTGTACGTCACATCCCCCCCCCCTCTTCTGGGAGTGTCTAATCAATCTCTATGCTGGCCCAGCTTCTCTGGCCCTCCCCTCACCTCCCTACATAAACTTTTGACATAAACTTATGAAAGGGAGGAGAGGAAAGGCAGGGGAAGGGAACGGAGGAGAGGAAAGGCAGGGGAAGGGAAGGAAGGAGAGCAAAGGCAGGGGAAGGGAAGGGAGGAGAGGAAAGGCAGGGGAAGGGAGGAGAGGACAGGCAGGGGAAGGGAGGAGAGGACAGGCAGGGGAAGGGAGTAGAGGACAGGCAGGGGAAGGGAGGAGAGGACAGGCAGGGGAAGGGAGGAGAGGACAGGCAGGGGAAGGGAGGAGAGGACAGGCAGGGGAAGGGAGGAGAGGACAGGCAGGGGAAGGGAGGAGAGGACAGGCAGGGGAAGGGAGGAGAGGACCGGCAGGGCAAGGGAGGAGAGGACCGGCAGGGCAAGGGAGGAGAGGACCGGCAGGGCAAGGGAGGAGAGGACCGGCAGGGGAAGGGAGGAGAGGACCGGCAGGGGAAGGGAGGAGAGGACCGGCAGGGGAAGGGAGGAGAGGACCGGCAGGGGAAGGGAGGAGAGGACCGGCAGGGGAAGGGAGGAGAGGACCGGCAGAAGAAGGGAGTAGAGGACAGGCAGGGGAAGGGAGGAGAGGACAGGCAGGGGAAGGGAGGAGAGGACAGGCAGGGGAAGGGAGGAGAGGACAGGCAGGGGAAGGGAGGAGAGGACAGGCAGGGGAAGGGAGGAGAGGACAGGCAGGGGAAGGGAGGAGAGGACCGGCAGGGGAAGGGAGGAGAGGACCGGCAGGGGAAGGGAGGAGAGGACCGGCAGGGCAAGGGAGGAGAGGACCGGCAGGGGAAGGGAGGAGAGGACCGGCAGGGGAAGGGAGGAGAGGACCGGCAGGGGAAGGGAGGAGAGGACCGGCAGGGGAAGGGAGGAGAGGACCGGCAGGGGAAGGGAGGAGAGGACAGGCTGGGGAAGGGATGAGAGGACAGGCTGGGGAAGGGAGGAGAGGACAGGCTGGGGAAGGGAGGAGAGGACAGGCTGGGGAAGGGAACGGAGGGGAAGTTAAGAGAGGACAGGCGGGAGGAGAGGACAGGCGGGAGGAGAGGACAGGCGGGAGGAGAGGACAGGCGGGAGGAGAGGACAGGGCTGGGGAAGGGAGGAGAGGTCAGGGCTGGGGAAGGGAGGAGAGGTCAGGGCTGGGGAAGGGAGGAGAGGTCAGGGCTGGGGAAGGGAGGAGAGGTCAGGGCTGGGGAAGGGAGGAGAGGACAGGCAGGGGAAGGGAGGAGAGGACAGGCTGGGGAAGGGCTGGGGAAGGGAGGAGAGGACAGGCTGGGGAAGGGAGGAGAGGACAGGCTGGGGAAGGGAGAAGAGGACAGGCTGGGGAAGGGAGGAGAGGACAGGCTGGGGAAGGGAGGAGAGGACAGGCTGGGGAAGGGAGGAGAGGACAGGCTGGGGAAGGGAGGAGAGGACAGGCTGGGGAAGGGAGGAGAGGACAGGCAGGGGAAGGGAGGAGAGGACAGGCAGGGGAAGGGAGGAGAGGACCGGCAGGGCAAGGGAGGAGAGGACCGGCAGGGCAAGGGAGGAGAGGACCGGCAGGGGAAGGGAGGAGAGGACCGGCAGGGGAAGGGAGGAGAGGACCGGCAGGGGAAGGGAGGAGAGGACCGGCAGGGGAAGGGAGGAGAGGACCGGCAGGGGAAGGGAGGAGAGGACCGGCAGGGGAAGGGAGTAGAGGACAGGCAGGGGAAGGGAGGAGAGGACAGGCAGGGGAAGGGAGGAGAGGACAGGCAGGGGAAGGGAGGAGAGGACAGGCAGGGGAAGGGAGGAGAGGACAGGCAGGGGAAGGGAGGAGAGGACAGGCAGGGGAAGGGAGGAGAGGACAGGCAGGGGAAGGGAGGAGAGGACAGGCAGGGGAAGGGAGGAGAGGACCGGCAGGGGAAGGGAGGAGAGGACCGGCAGGGGAAGGGAGGAGAGGACCGGCAGGGCAAGGGAGGAGAGGACCGGCAGGGGAAGGGAGGAGAGGACCGGCAGGGGAAGGGAGGAGAGGACCGGCAGGGGAAGGGAGGAGAGGACCGGCAGGGGAAGGGAGGAGAGGACAGGCTGGGGAAGGGATGAGAGGACAGGCTGGGGAAGGGAGGAGAGGACAGGCTGGGGAAGGGAGGAGAGGACAGGCTGGGGAAGGGAACGGAGGGGAAGTTAAGAGAGGACAGGCGGGAGGAGAGGACAGGCAGGAGGAGAGGACAGGCGGGAGGAGAGGACAGGGCTGGGGAAGGGAGGAGAGGTCAGGGCTGGGGAAGGGAGGAGAGGTCAGGGCTGGGGAAGGGAGGAGAGGTCAGGGCTGGGGAAGGGAGGAGAGGTCAGGGCTGGGGAAGGGAGGAGAGGTCAGGGCTGGGGAAGGGAGGAGAGGTCAGGGCTGGGGAAGGGAGGAGAGGTCAGGGCTGGGGAAGGGAGGAGAGGTCAGGGCTGGGGAAGGGAGGAGAGGACAGGCAGGGGAAGGGAGGAGAGGACAGGCTGGGGAAGGGCTGGGGAAGGGAGGAGAGGACAGGCTGGGGAAGGGAGGAGAGGACAGGCTGGGGAAGGGAGGAGAGGACAGGCTGGGGAAGGGAGGAGAGGACAGGCTGGGGAAGGGAGGAGAGGACAGGCTGGGGAAGGGAGGAGAGGACAGGCTGGGGAAGGGAGGAGAGGACAGGCTGGGGAAGGGAGGAGAGGACAGGCTGGGGAAGGGAGGAGAGGACAGGCTGGGGAAGGGAGGAGAGGACAGGCAGGGGAAGGGAGGAGAGGACCGGCAGGGCAAGGGAGGAGAGGACCGGCAGGGGAAGGGAGGAGAGGACCGGCAGGGGAAGGGAGGAGAGGACCGGCAGGGGAAGGGAGGAGAGGACCGGCAGGGGAAGGGAGGAGAGGACCGGCAGGGGAAGGGAGGAGAGGACCGGCAGGGGAAGGGAGGAGAGGACCGGCAGGGGAAGGGAGGAGAGGACCGGCAGCGGAAGGGAGGAGAGGACCGGCAGGGGAAGGGAGGAGAGGACCGGCAGGGGAAGGGAGGAGAGGACCGGCAGGGGAAGGGAGGAGAGGACAGGCTGGGGAAGGGAGGAGAGGACAGGCTGGGGAAGGGAGGAGAGGACAGGCTGGGGAAGGGAGGAGAGGACAGGCTGGGGAAGGGAGGAGAGGACAGGCTGGGGAAGGGAACGGAGGGGAAGTTAAGAGAGGACAGGCGGGAGGAGAGGACAGGCGGGAGGAGAGGACAGGCGGGAGGAGAGGACAGGCGGGAGGAGAGGACAGGCAGGAGGAGAGGACAGGCAGGAGGAGAGGACAGGCGGGAGGAGAGGACAGGCGGGAGGAGAGGACAGGCGGGAGGAGAGGACAGGGCTGGGGAAGGGAGGAGAGGACAGGGCTGGGGAAGGGAGGAGAGGACAGGGCTGGGGAAGGGAGGAGAGGACAGGGCTGGGGAAGGGAGGAGAGGACAGGGCTGGGGAAGGGAGGAGAGGTCAGGGCTGGGGAAGGGAGGGGAGGACAGGCAGGGGAAGGGAGGAGAGGAAGGGCTGGGGAAGGGAGGAGAGGAAGGGCTGGGGAAGGGAGGAGAGGACAGGCTGGGGAAGGGCTGGGGAAGGGAGGAGAGGACAGGCAGGGGAAGGGAGGAGAGGACAGGCAGGGGAAGGGAGGAGAGGACAGGCAGGGGAAGGGAGGAGAGGACAGGCAGGGGAAGGGAGGAGAGGACAGGCAGGGGAAGGGAGGAGAGGACAGGCAGGGGAAGGGAGGAGAGGACAGGCAGGGGAAGGGAGGAGAGGACAGGCAGGGGAAGGGAGGAGAGGACAGGCAGGGGAAGGGAGGAGAGGACAGGCAGGGGAAGGGAGGAGAGGACAGGCAGGGGAAGGGAGGAGAGGACAGGCAGGGGAAGGGAGGAGAGGACAGGCAGGGGAAGGGAAAATGCATTAAGGTGAAAAAAACCTTTTAACTTTAGAAAGACTTTAGGGCGGGGAGGAAAAGGAACAGGAGAGGAAGCCATGACTAATGCTAGCCAAACTCTATGAAAAATCTGCGGAAATTTGGTAATTTGGACAGTTCTTTTGTTTTTCGGCTAATGGGCATGAATTGGTAATCAGCTGTGATGTTTTTGAGCTGAAAAAACGAAGGACAAGTTTGGAAATTTTCTGCCGAATAAACGATAAACTGAAAGGTTAATGTGTTTCTCGTCCAAACTGTTTGAACTAGGTATATGTGATAAAACAAACAAAAAACTGATTAATTCATGTCCATTGAACGATTTATTGATCATTAGATGATGGCATGATTGTTTGCTCTCACGGCCGCGTGTTGGTTTTTCGAAAATGAGCTTTTCGTATAGTGTATGGCCAGCATTAGACCCACAGCACACTTGCAATCCTGTCCTTGGTGAACACTATCCAGTGCAAGGATCGCTCAAAGAGGAGTAAATACTCACCTGCTTTTTACTGTGTCGCTCCCTTGTTGGATGAATGAGTGAGGCTCTCTCCCTCGCTGCAGAATGTCACTCACCGGCAAAGGAGTGACGCCTCATTCATCCAGCCAGGAGAGAGAGAAACATCATGGAAGCAGGTGAGCATATCTCTGCCTTGCAAAGTGATCCTGCCACCAGTGAGCTGTCGCCAGCGTCAAGAATACAAGTGTGACATTATCCGAAGGGATTGGAAAGGAAAAGAAGAAAGAGGATGAAGGAAAGAAACTGCAGAGGAAACAGGTAGATGAAATGGAGAAAAGAAAAAGGGGGAAGTGAAAATAAAGTTTGTAAAATTGTGCTGCTGATTAAATAACTTTATATGATATTTAAAATTATCTCCCAAGCAGTGCTCACTGTCCAGTGCCGAGTTCTGCCTGCATACAGGGACACCAAACTCAGACAGGGCGGCCTCATTCTTTATGCGTGAGAGGAAACAATAACTCATTCTGCCACAAACCTCCGAGCTTAATTAAGTGTGATCCATTCAGTTGAAGGATTGTTTCGGCAGAGATTTCTGCACCTGTTCACAAGCCGTGTAAATTTCACCCCTCGCAGAGAAGGCCAGGCATAAACCGGAGGCAGCCTTGCGGAGCAGCCACAGAGCCGCTCGTTTGGCCGCCGAGCTCAAAACTTTACAGCCCAATTCATGCGATGAGAAATTAAAAGTATTTTCCCTTCCGCCTCTCATTACCATCTCTGCATCACCCTGAAAAGCACTCAGCTGGAAACCCGAGCAGCTGGAGGGTATAAAAAGTGAAGCAACTGTATAAAATGGCTCAAATGGCTACAGAAGCTGGGCAACTACAAGTACCAGCAAGCTATGAACACCCAAAGCAGGAGGCTCCAGCTAAGTAGAATAACAAAATATACATTACCCTTAAATGAGGACCTAGAGCTGTGCCCAAAAAAAGGCAAGCTGAGGGATAAGGACTAGTCACCAGTAGGGTATCAACGGGAGGAATAGTGCCCCATCGTTGGTGCCAGTGCGAGGAATGGTGCCCCCGTCGTTGGTGCCAGTGCGAGGAACGGTGCCCCCGTCGTTGGTGCCAGTGCGAGGAACGGTGCCCCCGTCGTTGGTGCCAGTGCGAGGAACGGTGCCCCCGTCGTTGGTGCCAGTGCGAGGAACGGTGCCCCCGTCGTTGGTGCCAGTGCGAGGAACGGTGCCCCCGTCGTTGGTGCCAGTGCGAGGAACGGTGCCCCCGTCGTTGGTGCCAGTGCGAGGAACGGTGCCCCCGTCGTTGGTGCCAGTGCGAGGAACGGTGCCCCCGTCGTTGGTGCCAGTGCGAGGAACGGTGCCCCCGTCGTTGGTGCCAGTGCGAGGAACGGTGCCCCCGTCGTTGGTGCCAGTGCGAGGAACGGTGCCCCCGTCGTTGGTGCCAGTGCGAGGAACGGTGCCCCCGTCGTTGGTGCCAGTGCGAGGAACGGTGCCCCCGTCGTTGGTGCCAGTGCGAGGAACGGTGCCCCCGTCGTTGGTGCCAGTGCGAGGAACGGTGCCCCCGTCGTTGGTGCCAGTGCGAGGAACGGTGCCCCCGTCGTTGGTGCCAGTGCGAGGAACGGTGCCCCCGTCGTTGGTGCCAGTGCGAGGAACGGTGCCCCCGTCGTTGGTGCCAGTGCGAGGAACGGTGCCCCCGTCGTTGGTGCCAGTGCGAGGAACGGTGCCCCCGTCGTTGGTGCCAGTGCGAGGAACGGTGCCCCCGTCGTTGGTGCCAGTGCGAGGAACGGTGCCCCCGTCGTTGGTGCCAGTGCGAGGAACGGTGCCCCCGTCGTTGGTGCCAGTGCGAGGAACGGTGCCCCCGTCGTTGGTGCCAGTGCGAGGAACGGTGCCCCCGTCGTTGGTGCCAGTGCGAGGAACGGTGCCCCCGTCGTTGGTGCCAGTGCGAGGAACGGTGCCCCCGTCGTTGGTGCCAGTGCGAGGAACGGTGCCCCCGTCGTTGGTGCCAGTGCGAGGAACGGTGCCCCCGTCGTTGGTGCCAGTGCGAGGAACGGTGCCCCCGTCGTTGGTGCCAGTGCGAGGAACGGTGCCCCCGTCGTTGGTGCCAGTGCGAGGAACGGTGCCCCCGTCGTTGGTGCCAGTGCGAGGAACGGTGCCCCCGTCGTTGGTGCCAGTGCGAGGAACGGTGCCCCCGTCGTTGGTGCCAGTGCGAGGAACGGTGCCCCCGTCGTTGGTGCCAGTGCGAGGAACGGTGCCCCCGTCGTTGGTGCCAGTGCGAGGAACGGTGCCCCCGTCGTTGGTGCCAGTGCGAGGAACGGTGCCCCCGTCGTTGGTGCCAGTGCGAGGAACGGTGCCCCCGTCGTTGGTGCCAGTGCGAGGAACGGTGCCCCCGTCGTTGGTGCCAGTGCGAGGAACGGTGCCCCCGTCGTTGGTGCCAGTGCGAGGAACGGTGCCCCCGTCGTTGGTGCCAGTGCGAGGAACGGTGCCCCCGTCGTTGGTGCCAGTGCGAGGAACGGTGCCCCCGTCGTTGGTGCCAGTGCGAGGAACGGTGCCCCCGTCGTTGGTGCCAGTGCGAGGAACGGTGCCCCCGTCGTTGGTGCCAGTGCGAGGAACGGTGCCCCCGTCGTTGGTGCCAGTGCGAGGAACGGTGCCCCCGTCGTTGGTGCCAGTGCGAGGAACGGTGCCCCCGTCGTTGGTGCCAGTGCGAGGAACGGTGCCCCCGTCGTTGGTGCCAGTGCGAGGAACGGTGCCCCCGTCGTTGGTGCCAGTGCGAGGAACGGTGCCCCCGTCGTTGGTGCCAGTGCGAGGAACGGTGCCCCCGTCGTTGGTGCCAGTGCGAGGAACGGTGCCCCCGTCGTTGGTGCCAGTGCGAGGAACGGTGCCCCCGTCGTTGGTGCCAGTGCGAGGAACGGTGCCCCCGTCGTTGGTGCCAGTGCGAGGAACGGTGCCCCCGTCGTTGGTGCCAGTGCGAGGAACGGTGCCCCCGTCGTTGGTGCCAGTGCGAGGAACGGTGCCCCCGTCGTTGGTGCCAGTGCGAGGAACGGTGCCCCCGTCGTTGGTGCCAGTGCGAGGAACGGTGCCCCCGTCGTTGGTGCCAGTGCGAGGAACGGTGCCCCCGTCGTTGGTGCCAGTGCGAGGAACGGTGCCCCCGTCGTTGGTGCCAGTGCGAGGAACGGTGCCCCCGTCGTTGGTGCCAGTGCGAGGAACGGTGCCCCCGTCGTTGGTGCCAGTGCGAGGAACGGTGCCCCCGTCGTTGGTGCCAGTGCGAGGAACGGTGCCCCCGTCGTTGGTGCCAGTGCGAGGAACGGTGCCCCCGTCGTTGGTGCCAGTGCGAGGAACGGTGCCCCCGTCGTTGGTGCCAGTGCGAGGAACGGTGCCCCCGTCGTTGGTGCCAGTGCGAGGAACGGTGCCCCCGTCGTTGGTGCCAGTGCGAGGAACGGTGCCCCCGTCGTTGGTGCCAGTGCGAGGAACGGTGCCCCCGTCGTTGGTGCCAGTGCGAGGAACGGTGCCCCCGTCGTTGGTGCCAGTGCGAGGAACG
Source organism: Pelophylax lessonae (assembly GCF_965119305.1). Lineage (NCBI taxonomy): Eukaryota > Metazoa > Chordata > Amphibia > Anura > Ranidae > Pelophylax > Pelophylax lessonae. The sequence continues at coordinate 7,940 of NW_028119051.1, read as the reverse complement.
GTGCCCCCGTCGTTGGTGCCAGTGCGAGGAACGGTGCCCCCGTCGTTGGTGCCAGTGCGAGGAACGGTGCCCCCGTCGTTGGTGCCAGTGCGAGGAACGGTGCCCCCGTCGTTGGTGCCAGTGCGAGGAACGGTGCCCCCGTCGTTGGTGCCAGTGCGAGGAACGGTGCCCCCGTCGTTGGTGCCAGTGCGAGGAACGGTGCCCCCGTCGTTGGTGCCAGTGCGAGGAACGGTGCCCCCGTCGTTGGTGCCAGTGCGAGGAACGGTGCCCCCGTCGTTGGTGCCAGTGCGAGGAACGGTGCCCCCGTCGTTGGTGCCAGTGCGAGGAACGGTGCCCCCGTCGTTGGTGCCAGTGCGAGGAACGGTGCCCCCGTCGTTGGTGCCAGTGCGAGGAACGGTGCCCCCGTCGTTGGTGCCAGTGCGAGGAACGGTGCCCCCGTCGTTGGTGCCAGTGCGAGGAACGGTGCCCCCGTCGTTGGTGCCAGTGCGAGGAACGGTGCCCCCGTCGTTGGTGCCAGTGCGAGGAACGGTGCCCCCGTCGTTGGTGCCAGTGCGAGGAACGGTGCCCCCGTCGTTGGTGCCAGTGCGAGGAACGGTGCCCCCGTCGTTGGTGCCAGTGCGAGGAACGGTGCCCCCGTCGTTGGTGCCAGTGCGAGGAACGGTGCCCCCGTCGTTGGTGCCAGTGCGAGGAACGGTGCCCCCGTCGTTGGTGCCAGTGCGAGGAACGGTGCCCCCGTCGTTGGTGCCAGTGCGAGGAACGGTGCCCCCGTCGTTGGTGCCAGTGCGAGGAACGGTGCCCCCGTCGTTGGTGCCAGTGCGAGGAACGGTGCCCCCGTCGTTGGTGCCAGTGCGAGGAACGGTGCCCCCGTCGTTGGTGCCAGTGCGAGGAACGGTGCCCCCGTCGTTGGTGCCAGTGCGAGGAACGGTGCCCCCGTCGTTGGTGCCAGTGCGAGGAACGGTGCCCCCGTCGTTGGTGCCAGTGCGAGGAACGGTGCCCCCGTCGTTGGTGCCAGTGCGAGGAACGGTGCCCCCGTCGTTGGTGCCAGTGCGAGGAACGGTGCCCCCGTCGTTGGTGCCAGTGCGAGGAACGGTGCCCCCGTCGTTGGTGCCAGTGCGAGGAACGGTGCCCCCGTCGTTGGTGCCAGTGCGAGGAACGGTGCCCCCGTCGTTGGTGCCAGTGCGAGGAACGGTGCCCCCGTCGTTGGTGCCAGTGCGAGGAACGGTGCCCCCGTCGTTGGTGCCAGTGCGAGGAACGGTGCCCCCGTCGTTGGTGCCAGTGCGAGGAACGGTGCCCCCGTCGTTGGTGCCAGTGCGAGGAACGGTGCCCCCGTCGTTGGTGCCAGTGCGAGGAACGGTGCCCCCGTCGTTGGTGCCAGTGCGAGGAACGGTGCCCCCGTCGTTGGTGCCAGTGCGAGGAACGGTGCCCCCGTCGTTGGTGCCAGTGCGAGGAACGGTGCCCCCGTCGTTGGTGCCAGTGCGAGGAACGGTGCCCCCGTCGTTGGTGCCAGTGCGAGGAACGGTGCCCCCGTCGTTGGTGCCAGTGCGAGGAACGGTGCCCCCGTCGTTGGTGCCAGTGCGAGGAACGGTGCCCCCGTCGTTGGTGCCAGTGCGAGGAACGGTGCCCCCGTCGTTGGTGCCAGTGCGAGGAACGGTGCCCCCGTCGTTGGTGCCAGTGCGAGGAACGGTGCCCCCGTCGTTGGTGCCAGTGCGAGGAACGGTGCCCCCGTCGTCGGTGTCAGTGCGAGGAACGGTGCCCCCGTCGTCGGTGCCAGTGCGAGGAACGGTGCCCCCGTCGTCGGTGCCAGTGCGAGGAACGGTGCCCCCGTCGTCGGTGCCAGTGCGAGGAACGGTGCCCCCGTCGTTGGTGTCAGTGCGAGGAACGGTGCCCCCGTCGTTGGTGTCAGTGGGAGGAACGGTGCCCCCGTCTTTGGTGTCAGTGGGAGGAACGGTGCCCCCGTCATTGGTGTCAGTGGGAGGAACGGTGCCCCCGTCATTGGTGTCAGTGGGAGGAATGGTGCCCCCCGTCGTTGGTGTCAGTGGGAGGTGTCAGTGGGAGGAATGGTGCTCCATCCTTGGTGTCAGTGGGAGGAATAGTGAGTGCCCCATCGCTGGTGTCAGTGGGAGGAATAGTGACACCATTCCACCCACTGAAACCAACGATGGGACACTATTCCTCCCACTGACACCAAGGATGGGGCACTATTCCTCCCACTGACACCAAGGATGGGGCTGACAGTAGAGAGAATAAGGCCCAAGGGCCAGATGAAAGTAAGCAAAGGGCCCCCATCCAGGGCCAAATTCTAAACCTAATCTGTCTAACCCTGTTAAGCAAAAATCGCTGTACTTACCTATTCTGCAGCCAATCCGGTCTGGTCCCACGGGGCTTCAACGTGTAGAGGAGAGGAACTCGACAACGGAAGCCTCACAGTAAGTCTATGGGTGATGTCACTTCCAATTCATTTCACAGGCGTTGTCAGCCCTCTCCTGCACAGAGATTCTGCTGCTGGAGACCGAATCGGCTGCAGAATAAGTACAGCGATTTTTGCTTTACAGGGTTATACAGATTAGGTTTAGAATGTGGCACAGAGCAGGTTTAGCGTTCATTTTGCCTGGACGTATCCTTCAACAAAATCTGCGGCATCTTTTACTTTTTATCATAACGCCTTTAAAAGAATAAAGCACCCTCATTTCTTTTCTGTGTTTCATACGATTGACAATCCCAGGATACATTATCTTCACAAATCTAACCTAAATTCAGACACCGATCACTCGATTCATAATAGCAGAGTAGAGAGAATAGAAGAGCGATGTACGGAGGAGTGTGGGGTTCTCTCTTTCTCTATAGAGGAGCAGAACCCGGGCCCCTGCCAGCGGGGAGTGTTAACAGCACAAAGCCAGACAGAAGAAGGATGCCGTATTGTGCTTGGCCAGAGAAATCAATAATTTCCAATCAGCTAATCACAGCGCTTGTCAGGAAGCCAGGCTGTAATCAAACGCGGGGATCGGCGAGCAGCCCTATAGAAATCGAGTGCAGAATTTAATTGACGTGTCTGGCCTCTGACTACAGAGCACTAACCAGTTCATTGCCGCTGCAAAGCTGCTTAGCATCCCCCGAACACCAATACGGGTGTTTTCGGTGTGGCGGTATCGGTGCAAAAATATGTACTACATGGGATTTCACCACCTAGAAAAATATACAAGGGTAAGTTTTCATCATCCCCATCCAGGGCATTAAATACAAACCCTTACATGTACTCACAGAATGAGGTGATACATAGAGATGAAACAAACCCCCCTATATAAGATGTGCCTGTTTATCTGCAGCCACCTCTTCATGGTCTCCTAAAGCACACATCTTACACAGCATTTCTCAGCTCCAAAAGGCAGAGGGCTGGGACTCTGACATCACAAACTGCACAGCACAGAGCAGGGAGCTGAGTGTAATCTGAAACCTGAGTGAAGGGAAAGGACACACTCCTTTCTACTCACATGCACATCTGAGGCGGTCAATCACCTGCTGTGTGCTGGGGGGCATCTCCTGGGATTGCTTGATGTCCAAATAACCTGCTGAAGTAATTCATGCAGATATAGCAGAGAAATGACAGCAGACGGAAATCACCACCCCAAAATAATGGGGTGGGAAACATGGCAGATGAGGTTTCATGTTGAAAAATGTAAAGTAATGCACCTAGGCATCAGAAACACGAAAGCAAACTACTCACTAGGGGGGGAACCTCTGGGTGAGTCTAGGATGGAAAAGGACCTGGGGGTACTGGTGGACAACAGGCTTGGCAGTGGCATGCAATGCCAAGCCGCTGCAAGCAAAGCCAACAGAATACTGGGATGTATAAAAAAGGGGATTCACTCCAGAAATAAAGAGATTATTCTCCCGCTCTACAAGACTCTGGTCCGGCCATCTGGAGTATGCTGTCCAGTTCTGGGCACTGGTCCTCAGGAAGGATATGCTGGAACTGGAGAGAGTCCAGAGAAGGGCAACAAAAATAATTAGGGGAATGGAGGACATCGGCTATGAGGAAAGACTACAAGCACTGAACCTATTCTCTCTGGAGAAGAGACGCTTGAGGGGGGATATGATATCAATGTACAAATACTGTACTGGTGACCCTAGCATAAGGAACAAACTTTTTAGGGAAAGGGAATACAATAAGACACGTGGCCACTCACTAAAACTAGAGGAAAAACAGTTTAACTTTAAAATACGGAAGGGGTTCTTCACTGTAAGAGCAGTAAGGATGTGGAATTCTCTTCCACAAGCAGTGGTATCAGCAGGGAGCATCGATAGTTTCAAAAAACTATTAGATGGGCACCTTAAAGACCACAGCATACAGGGGTATACAATGTACAACATACAGGGGCATACAATGTACAACATACAGGGGCATACAATGTACAACATACAGGGGTATACAATGTACAACATACAGGGGTATACAATGTACAACATACAGGGGTATACAATGTACAACATACAGGGGTATACAATGTACAACATACAGGGGTATACAATGTACAACATACAGGGGTATACAATGTACAACATACAGGGGTATACAATGTACAACATACAGGGGTATACAATGTACAACATACAGGGGTATACAATGTACGGTTAACAGCAAACACACACACATCATAGGTTGAACTGGAGGGACTGATGTCTTTTTTCAACCTCACAAACTATGTAACTATCACAGAAGGTGCTTTGGATCAAGGCATGTACAATCTATAGAAGGATATGCTTTGTTCCTTTTTCATTTCAGAGGTTTAAAATGACTTTAAACCTAACCTTTACCTATTGCAATTACTTTTTTTATCCTTACTCCCCCTCCCGCTTACGTAATTAAAAAAAGTTTCCCCTTGTTAAAAATAGATTATAAATATATATTATATTGTCAAAAGTATTGGGACACCTGCCTTTACACACACATGAACTTCAATGGCATCCCAGTCTTAGTCCGTAGGGTTCAATATTGAGTTGGCCCTCCCTTTGCAGCTATAACAGCTTCAACTCTTCTGGGAAGGCTGTCCACAAGGTTTAGGACTGTGTCTATGGGAATGTTTGACCATTCTTCCAGAAGTGCATTTGTGAGGTCAATACACTGATGTTGGATGAGAAGGTCTGGCTCGCAGTGTCCGCTCTTATTCATCCCAAAGGTGTTCTATGCCATTAAAATTAATGTGCGAGTAAAGGCAGGTGTCCCAATACTTTTGACGATATAGTGTATTTATGACCTTTTACAGGGCAGGGCTTCCTAAAGTAAGACCCTCCACTGCTTCCTGGAAAGTTCACAACACATCACAGAAGGCAGTGTTTAGCTGAGAGGCGTATGCTCACCCTGGGGTTCTGCATGTGTGCAGATGTGCTTCCGGTCTATAGGTCCTGGCTGAGACCTGTGGCACATGTACGGGGGATGCCCAGGCGCAATATCTACCAGGTCCCAGAACCTAGTGGTGTGTGTGCATGAACAGGAATTCCCCACATGTGCACAAATTCGCCACAGGTCTCTCCCAGGTCCCAAAAACCTTGGACAGACCTGCAGCACATCTTTACACATGTGGGATATGTAAAAACCGCAGCACGGAAGAGGAGCCACGGGACAAGAACATTGTGGGGGTGGGGTTCCTCTTTAGTACAGGGCAATGCAGCATGTTCATTTTTATACTTGACCTCTTTTTAATGTAAGGCAAAGCAGCATGTTCACTTTCATGCCTGCCCTTGCCTACTTAGACCCACCTACATGTTCACTTTCATGCCTGCCCTTGCCTACATAGACCCACCCACATGTTCACTTTCATGCATGCCCTCGCCTACATAGACCCACCTACATTTTCGCTTATATGCATGCCCTCGCCTACATGTTCACTTTCATGCCTGCCCACGCCTAAACCCACCCACATGTTCACTTTCATGCCTGCCCACGCCTAAACCCACCCACATGTTCACTTTCATGCCTGCCCTCAACTACATAAACCCACCTGCATCTTTACTTTTATACCTGCCTTCGCCTACAAAGACCCACCTGCACATTCACTTTCATACCTGCCCTCGCCTACATAGACCCACTTGCAAGTTTACTTTCATACCGGCTTTCGCCTACATAGACCCACCTACATGTTCACTTTCATACTTGCCCTCGGCTATGGAAACCCACCTAAATGTTCACTTTTATGCATGCCCTCACCTACACAGACCCACCTATATGTTCACTTTTATGCCAGCCCCTCGCGCCTACATAGACCCACCTGCATGTTCACTTTCATATCTGCCCTTGCCTACATAGACCCACCTACATGTTCACTTTCATGCCTGCCCTCGCTTACGGAAACCCACCTAAATGTTCACTTTGATGCTTGCCCTTACCTACATGTTTACTTTCATGCCTGCCTTTGCCTACAGAAATCCACCTAAATGTTCGCTTTTATGCATGCCCTCGTCTACACAGACCCACCTACATGTTTGCTTTCATGCATGCTCTCGCCTACACAGACCCACCTATATGTTCACTTTCATACCTGCCCTCGCCTACATAGACCCACCTACACGTTTACTTTCATGCCAGCCCTTGAATACATTCCCCACCAGCATGTTCACTTTCATACCTGCCCTCCCCTACATAAACCCACCTACATGTTCACTTCCATGCCTGCCCTTGCCTACATAGAGCCACCTACATGTTCACTTTCATATCTGCCCTTGCCTACATAGACCCACCTACATGTTCACTTTTATGCATGCCCTCGCCTACATAGACCCACCTGCATGTGTACTTTCATACCAGCCCTCGCCTACATAAAGCCGCCTACATGTTCACTTTCATACCTGCCCTCGCCTACAGAAACCCACCTAAAATGTTCACTTTGATGCTTGCCCTCACCTACATAAATCCACCTACAGCTTTACTTTCATGCCTGCTTTCGCCTACAGAAACCCACCTACATGTTCGCTTTTAGGAATGCCCTCGCCTAAACAGACCCATCCACACGTTCACTTTCATGCCTGCCCTCGCCTACATAGACCCACCTACAGGTTAGCTTTCATGCATGCCCTCGGCTACACAGACCAACCCATATGTTCACTTTCATGCATGCCCTCGCCTACATAGACCCACCTACATGTTCACTTTCATACCTGCCCTCGCCTACATAGTCCCACCGTCATGTTTGTTTTCATGCCTGCCTGCGCCTACATAGACCCACCTTCCCTTTTCTACCCATGGTGCAGTTTGTTGCTGGAAGAAAACAGAACCCAGTACATCCAGGTAATTTCATTATGTAACATGAACAGAGGCAGGGCACACCTATCTAAATGTAGGCTGTTAGGCAAAAAGAGAAATGACAAAGTATTGCACTCACTGCATGTGATGTAGAATAGGTACATATATCAGTATGGAACATCTCAAGGAAGCTGATAGCATCTTGCAGAGATCAGCGGGCAAGCAGTTAATCGGGGAAGCAGCTGGAGAATCATACTATAAATGTCAGACTGCAGCGTGGTGTGCAAGCCATCTACCGCAGCTGAGTGGCTTTGGTAGTCTTTGGGAAGCGTGGCTTTGATAAAGGGGAGGACCTTTTCCCCCCGAACCATGTTAGCCATTCCCCCTACATAGTGACATCAGCACGGAATTTCCTGAAGACGACCTGATTCTCAGCAGTGTCCTTTTCTCTTATCCCTACCTGTTCCTTCTCCTTTTCAAAATTCTCCACATCTAGTAACAGACCAAGGTTTTGTTTTATCCTTGTCTACCATGTTGGATTATATGATTCACTCCCAGTCCTCCTGCATCAGTGCTGGTGCGCTTGGCAACTGGCCACTCAGGCACCAGCAGTGTCACAAGAGGGCATGGATAGAAGTAGATCAAGCAACAACCAAAATGTTGGTGACAAAACACAATAAAAATTAGTATAGAGGGCTTAATAATT
>NW_028119052.1:0-17269 GCF_965119305.1 Pelophylax lessonae | reverse complement strand
ACCCGGACTTTTTTTTAAAGTTCGGCCGAACCCGTCGAACACGGACATCTAGGTGTCCGCTCAACCCTATTCCCCAATCAATTCCCAGAATCCCCAATCAATTCCCAGATTCCCCAATCAATTCCCAGAATCCTCCAATCATTTCCGAGATTCCCCAATCAATTCCCAGAATCCCCAATCATTTCCCAGAATCCCCAATCATTTCCCAGAATCATTTCCCAGATTCCCCAATCAATTCCCAGAATCCCCAATCAATTCCCAGAATCCCCAATCATTTCCCAGATTCCCCAATCAATTCCCAGAATCCCCAATCAATTCCCAGATTCCCCAATCATTTCCCAGATTCCCAATCATTTCCCAGATTCCTCAATCAATTCCCAGAATCCCCAATCATTTCCGAGTCTCCTCAATCATTTCCCAGATTCATCAATCAATTCCCAGATGCCCCAATCATTTCCCAGATTCCCCAATCATTTTCCAGATTCCCAATCATTTCTCAGATTCCCCAATCATTTCCCAGAATCCCCAATCAATTCCGAGTCTCCTCAATCATTTCCAAGATTCCCCAATCAATTCCCAGATTCCCCAATCAATTCCCAGATTCCCAATCATTTCCCAGATTCCCCAATCATTTCCCAGATTCCCCAATCAATTCCCAGATTCCCCAATCATTTCCCAGATTCCCCAATCATTTCCCAGATTCCCAATCATTTCCCAGATTCCCCAATCAATTCCCAGATTCCCCAATCAATTCCCAGATTCCCCAATCATTTCCAAGATTCCCTCATTTCCCAGAATCCCCAATCATTTCCCAGATTTCTCAATAATTTCCCAGATTCCTCAATAATTTGCCAGAATCCTCAATAATTTCCCAGATTCCTCAATAATTTCCCAGAATCCCCAATCATTTCCCAGATTCCCTAATCAATTCCCAGAATCCTCAATAATTTCCCAGATTCCCCAATCAATTCCCAGAATCCCCAATCAATTCCCAGAATCCCCAATCATTTCCCAGAATCCCCAATCATTTCCAAGATTCCCCAATCAATTCCCAGAATCCCCAATCATTTCCCAGATTCCCCAATCATTTCCCAGATTCCCCAATCAATTCCCAGAATCCCCAATCAATTCCCAGATTCCCCAATCAATTCCCAGAATCCTCCAATCATTTCCGAGATTCCCCAATCAATTCCCAGAATCCCCAATCATTTCCCAGAATCCCCAATAATTTCCAAGATTCCCCAATCAATTCACAGATTCCCCAATCATTTCCCAGAATCCCCAATCAATTCCAAGATTCCCCAATCATTTCCCAGAATCCCCAATCAATTCCAAGATTCCCCAATCAATTCCCAGATTCTCAATCATTTCCCAGATTCCCCAATCAATTCCCAGAATCCCCAATCATTTCCCAGATTCCCCAATCAATTCCCAGAATCCCCAATCATTTCCCAGAATCCCCAATCAATTCCAAGATTCCCCAATCAATTCCCAGATTCTCAATCATTTCCCAGATTCCCCAATCAATTCCCAGAATCCTCAATCATTTCCGAGTCTCCTCAATCATTTCCGAGATTTCCAAATTCCCCATTGATGCCGGCCACTCCCATGGTGACTGCATATCCCCAGGTTAATTGCTCGGTGGGGTGATGTCTGTGATTGGTTGGTGGTATTATTACTTTTAATAGATTGGAGGTTGGATCTTCAAATTTTATCTGTCAGACAGATCTGTTCTAGGGACATATTTCCGGTGGCAGCTCACTCTATCCTGACCAATCCCAGGCCAGCTCACTCTATACTGACCAATCCCAGCCCAGCTCACTCTATGCTGACCAATCCCAGCCCAGCTCACTCTATGCTGACCAATCCCAGCCCAGCTCACTCTATACTGACCAATCCCAGCCCAGCTCACTCTATGCTGACCAATCCCAGCCCAGCTCACTGTATGCTGACCAATCCCAGGCCAGCTCACCCTATCCTGACCAATCCCAGCCTAGGTCACCCTATCCTTACCCATTCCAGATCATCTCACTCTATCCTGACCAATCCCAGCCCAGCTCACTCTATGCTGACCAATCCTAGGACAGCTCACTCTATGCTGACCAATCCCAGGCCAGCTCACTCTATGCTGACCAATCCCAGCCCAGCTCACTCTATGCTGACCAATCCCAGCCCAGCTCACTCTATGCTGACCAATCCCAGCCCAGCTCACTCTATGCTGACCAATCCCAGGACCGCTCACTCTATGCTGACCAATCCCAGGACAGCTCACTCTATGCTGACCAATCCTAGGACAGCTCACTCTATGCTGACCAATCCCAGGACAGCTCACTCTATGCTGACCAATCCCAGGACAGCTCACTCTATGCTGACCAATCCCAGGACCGCTCACTCTATGCTGACCAATCCCAGCCCAGCTCACTCTATACTGACCAATCCCAGCCCAGCTCACTCTATGCTGACCAATCCCAGCCCAGCTCACTGTATGCTGACCAATCCCAGATCATCTCACTCTATCCTGACCAATCCCAGCCCAGCTCACTCTATGCTGACCAATCCTAGGACAGCTCACTCTATGCTGACCAATCCCAGGCCAGCTCACTCTATGCTGACCAATCCCAGCCCAGCTCACTCTATGCTGACCAATCCCAGCCCAGCTCACTCTATGCTGACCAATCCCAGGACCGCTCACTCTATGCTGACCAATCCCAGGACAGCTCACTCTATGCTGACCAATCCTAGGACAGCTCACTCTATGCTGACCAATCCTAGGACAGCTCACTCTATGCTGACCAATCCTAGGACAGCTCACTCTATGCTGACCAATCCCAGGACAGCTCACTCTATGCTGACCAATCCCAGGACAGCTCACTCTATGCTGACCAATCCTAGGACAGCTCACTCTATGCTGACCAATCCTAGGACAGCTCACTCTATCCTGACCAATCCCAGGACAGCTCACTCTATGCTGACCAATCCCAGGACCGCTCACTCTATGCTGGCCAATCCCAGGACAGCTCACTCTATGCTGACCAATCCTAGGACAGCTCACTCTATGCTGACCAATCCTAGGACAGCTCACTCTATGCTGACCAATCCTAGGACAGCTCACTCTATGCTGACCAATCCTAGGACAGCTCACTCTATGCTGACCAATCCTAGGACAGCTCACTCTATGCTGACCAATCCCAGCCCAGCTCACTCTATACTGACCAATCCCAGCCCAGCTCACTCTATGCTGACCAATCCTAGGACAGCTCACTCTATGCTGACCAATCCCAGGCCAGCTCACTCTATGCTGACCAATCCCAGGCCAGCTCACTCTGGTCCCCTCCTTCCAATCTGTTCTCCTCCACAAGGACAGTTGATTAGATTTTTATGATTTCCCTTGCAGAGAATTGCCAGCATGCTGGACATTTATTGTGTTGGTGATGTGTGTGTCTCCCCCTGCAGGTACACAATGATAGGGACTGCGGCCCCCTCCCGTACTCCTGTCTGCGCTCCCTCAGTCTCTACTTTGCTGGAATCGGGGAAATTACCCTACAGGACCACATTGTCCTTCATAACAACGTCCGGTAAGTGGCTGCGAGGGGGGAGGGGGTAGGCCTGCTAGAGGAATGGGGGGATCCTGAAAGAAATGAGGGGGGATGGGGGGGTCCTGAAAGAAATGAGGGGGGATGGGGGGGTCCTGCTGGAGAAATGAGGGGGATGGGAGTCCTGCTAGAGAAAGAAGGGAAGGTCCTGTTAGAGAAATGGAGGGGGGGGCTGCTAGAAAAATAAGGAGGATGGGGGGTCCTGCTAAAAAAATTGGGGGGTCCTGCGAGGTATAGGGGGGTCCTTCTAGAGGAATGAGGGTGGTGGGGGTCCTGCTAGAGAAATGAGGGGGATGGGGGTCCTGTTAGAGAAAGAAGGGGGGCTCCTGTTAGAGAAATGGGGGGCCTGCTAGGAAAATGAGGGGTGTCCTACTAGAGAAATAAGTGGGAAGGAGGGTGTTGCTAGAGGAATGAGGGGGATAGGGGGTCCTGCTAGTGAAATTAGGGGGGTGGGTGTTCTGTTAGAGAAAGAAGGGGGGGTACTAGAAAAATAGGAAGGGGAGGGTCCTGCTAGAGAAATGGGGAGTCCTGCGAGGAATAGGGGGGATGTGGATCCTTCTAGAAGAACAAAGGGGGTGGAGGGGACTGCTAGAGAAATGGGGGGGCTGCTAGAAAAAGGGTCCTACTCGAGAAATAAGTGGAAGGGGGTCATGCTAGAGGATCGAGGGGGATGGGTTGGTCCTGTTAGAGAAATATAGGGAGGGGGTCCTGTTAGAAAAATAAAGGGGGGTGGGGGTCCTGCTAGAGAAATGGGGGGGTGGGGGGTCATGGTAGAGAAATGGGGGGATGGGGGTCCTGCCAGAGAAATGGTGGGGTCCTGCAAGGAATGGGGGGATGAGGGTTCCTGCGAGGAATGGGGGGCCTTGCTAGAGAAATTAAGGGGGGTTTCATGTGAGGAATGGGAGAGATGGGGGTCCTGCTAGAAAAATGAGGGAGGGTCCTGCAAGGAATTGGGGGATGGGGATCCTGCAGGGAATGGGGGGGGTTCCTGCGAGGATTTGAGGAGATGGGGGTGGGGGACTGCTAGAGCAATGGGGGGGGGGGGGGTTCTGCGAGGAATGGGGGGGGGGGTCTTGCTAGAGAAATGAGGGGGATGGGGGTCTTGTTAGAGAAATGGGGGGGGGGCTGCTAGAAAAATGAGGGGGTCCTACTAGAGAAATAAGGGGAAGGGGGGTCTTGCTAGAGGAATGAGGGGGATACGGGGGTCCTGCTAGAGAAATGAGGGGGGGGGGGCTGCTAAAGAAATGAGGGGTGGGGTCCTGTTAGAGAAAAGAGGGGGTGGGGGGTACTGCTAGAGAAATAGGGGGAGGGGTCCTGTTAGAGAAATGAGAGGGATGGGGGTCATGCTAGAGAAATGGGGGATGGGGGGGTCCTGCCAGAGAAATGGGGGTTCCTACTAGAGAAATGAGGGGGGTCCTGCGAGGAATGGGGGTAAGGGGGTTCCTGCGAGGAATGGGGGGTCCTGCTAGAGAAATTAAGGGGGGGTTCCTGCAAGGAATGGGGGAGATGGGGGTTCCTGCTAGAAAAATGAGGGGGGGGGTCCTGCGAGGAATTGGGGAATGGGGGATCCTGCAGGAAATGGGGGGGTTCCTGCGAGGAATGGGGGAGATGGGGGTTCCTGCTAGAAAAATGAGGGGGGGGGGTCCTGCGAGGAATTGAGGAATGGGGGATCATGCAGGAAATGGGGGGGTTCCTGCGAGGAATGGGGGAGATGGGGGGTCTTGCTAAAGAAATGAGGGGGGGTCATGCGATAAATAGGGGGATGGTGGATCCTGCAGGGAATGGGGGGGTTCCTGCGAGGAATGAGGGGGTTAGAGGGTCCTGCACCTGAATGGGGGAATGGGGGGTCCTGCCAGGAATGGGAGGATGGGGTTCTTGCAAGGAATGAGGGGGATGGGGGAGTCCTGCAAGAAATGGGGTTCCTGCAAGGAATGGGGGGATGGGGGGTCCTGCGAGGAATGGGGTCCTGCTAGAGAAATGAGGGGGATCCCGCATGGAATGGGGGGTCCTTAGAGAAATAGGGGGGATGGGGGGTCTTGTAAGGAATAGGGGGGATAGGAGTCCTGCAAGAAATGCGGGGGCGGGGTTTCTGCAAGGATGGGGGGTCCTGTGAGGAAGGGGGCAATGGGGGGTCCTGCAAGGAATGGGGTTCCTGCAAGGAATGGGGGGGATAGGGGGTCCTGTGAGGAAGGGGGGATGGGGAGTCCTGCAAGGAATGGGGGCGATAGGGGGTCCTACTAGAGAAATGAGGAGGGGGTCCTGCAAGGAATGGGGGGTCATGCTAGAGAAATGAAGGGGGATCCCAAAAGGAATGGGGGGTCCTTAGAGGAATAGGGGGATGGTGGGTCCTGTGAGGAATTGGGGATCCTGCAAGGAATGGGGGGGCTGTGAGGAATGGGGGGATGGGAAGTCCTGCGAGGAATAGGAGGAATGGGGGGGGGGTGGTAGGAATGGGGGGGGGGTGGTAATGATGGACAGTAGAGGTCGTCTATATACTGTATGGAGGTGGAATGAAGAGCTCTCTCTCTGTGGGTGGTTGGAGCGCCCCCAGCAGGTGAATGGATTTCTAGGAATATTCTCACTGGAAATAAATGGATATTGTATAAACTTTATACAGGGGGGGGGGGGACAATCTGCAACAATGTAGAGATCCATTGAACGATCGCTGGGGGGGGGGGGGGGGTGAGACGTGCCGCATACACCTGATGTTTTCATTCTGAGCGGAGGTGGGGTAGTTATGAGTGGAGAGGGGTATTTATGAGCGGAGAGGGGTAGTTATGAGCGGAGAGGGGTAGTTATGAGCGGAGAGGGGTGGTTGTGAGCGGAGAGGGGTGGTTATGTGTGCAGTGGGGTGGTTATGAGTGGAGTGGAGTGGTTGTGAGTGGAGAGGGGTAGTTATGAGCGGAGAGGGGTGGTTATGTGTGCCGTGGGGTAGTTATGAGTATAGTGGGGTGGTGATGTGTGGAGTAGGGTATTTATGATTGGAGTTGGGGGGTTATGAGTGGAGTGGGGTAGTTATGAGTTGAGTGGGGTAGTTAAAAGTGGAGTGGGGTAGTTAAAAGTGGAGTGGGGTAGTTATAAGTGGAGTGGGGTAGTTATGAGCGGAGAGGGGTAGTTATGAGCGGAGAGGGGTAGTTATGAGCGGAGAGGGGTAGTTATGAGTGGAGTGGGGTAGTTATGAGTGGAGTGGGGTAGTTATGAGTGGAGTGGGGTAGTTATGAGGGGAGAGGGGTAGTTATGAGTGGAGAGGGGTAGTTATAAGCGGAGAGGGGTGGTGATGTGTACAGTGGGGTTGTTATGAGTTGAGTGGGGTAGTTATGAGTGGAGAGGGGTGGTTATGATCGGAGAGGGGTAGTTATGAGCGGAGAGGGGTAGTTATGAGCGGAGAGGGGTAGTTATGAGTGGAGTGGGGTAGTTATGAGCGGAGAGGGGTAGTTATGAGCGGAGAGGGGTAGTTATGAGTGGAGTGGGGATAGTTATGAGCGGAGTGGGGATAGTTATGAGCGGAGTGGGGTAGTTATGAGCGGAGAGGGGTAGTTATGAGCGGAGTGGGGATAGTTATGAGCGGAGTGGGGATAGTTATGAGCGGAGTGGGGTAGTTATGAGCGGAGAGGAGTAGTTATGAGCGGAGAGGGGTAGTTATGAGCGGAGAGGGGTAGTTATGAGAGGAGTGGGGATAGTTATGAGCGGAGTGGGGTAGTTATGAGCGGAGTGGGGTAGTTATGAGCGGAGAGGGGTAGTTATGAGCGGAGTGGGGTAGTTATGAGCGGAGTGAGGTAGTTATGAGCGGAGTGGGGATAGTTATGAGCGGAGTGGGGATAGTTATGAGCGGAGTGGGGTAGTTATGAGCGGAGTGGGGTAGTTATGATCGGAGAGGGGTAGTTATGAGCAGAGTGGGGTAGTTATGAGTGGAGAGGGGTAGTTATGAGTGGAGAGGGGTAGTTATGAGTGGAGAGGGGTAGTTATGAGCGGAGAGGGGTGGTTGTGAGCGGAGAGAAGTAGTTATGAGCGGAGTGGGGATAGTTATGAGCGGAGTGGGGTAGTTATGAGCGGAGTGGGGTAGTTATGAGCGGAGAGAAGTAGTTATGAGCGGAGTGGGGATAGTTATGAGCGGAGTGGGGATAGTTATGAGCGGAGTGGGGTAGTTATGAGCGGAGAGGGGTAGTTATGAGCGGAGTGGGGTAGTTATGAGCGGAGTGGGGTAGTTATGAGCGGAGTGGGGTAGTTATGAGCGGAGAGGGGTAGTTATGAGCGGAGTGGGGTAGTTATGAGCGGAGAGGGGTAGTTATGAGCGGAGAGGGGTAGTTATGAGCGGAGTGGGGTAGTTATGAGCGGAGAGGGGTAGTTATGAGCGGAGTGGGGTAGTTATGAGCGGAGTGGGGTAGTTATGAGCGGAGTGGGGTAGTTATGAGCGGAGAGGGGTAGTTATGAGCGGAGTGGGGTAGTTATGAGCGGAGTGGGGTAGTTATGAGCGGAGTGGGGTAGTTATGAGCGGAGAGGGGTAGTTATGAGCGGAGAGAGGAAGTTATGAGCGGAGAGGGGTAGTTATGAGCGGAGTGGGGTAGTTATGAGCGGAGAGGGGTAGTTATGAGCGGAGTGGGGTAGTTATGAGCGGAGAGGGGTAGTTATGAGCGGAGAGGGGTAGTTATGAGCGGAGTGGGGTAGTTATGAGCGGAGAGAAGTAGTTATGAGCGGAGAGGGGTAGTTATGAGCGGAGAGGGGTAGTTATGAGCGGAGCGGGGTAGTTATGAGCGGAGAGGGGTAGTTATGAGCGGAGTGGGGTAGTTATGAGCGGAGAGGGGTAGTTATGAGCGGAGTGGGGTAGTTATGAGCGGAGAGGGGTAGTTATGAGCGGAGAGGGGTAGTTATGAGCGGAGAGGGGTAGTTATGAGCGGAGTGGGGTAGTTATGAGCGGAGTGGGGTAGTTATGAGCGGAGAGGGGTAGTTATGAGCGGAGAGAGGAAGTTATGAGCGGAGAGGGGTAGTTATGAGCGGAGTGGGGTAGTTATGAGCGGAGAGGGGTAGTTATGAGCGGAGTGGGGTAGTTATGAGCGGAGAGGGGTAGTTATGAGCGGAGAGGGGTAGTTATGAGCGGAGTGGGGTAGTTATGAGCGGAGAGAAGTAGTTATGAGCGGAGAGGGGTAGTTATGAGCGGAGTGGGGTAGTTATGAGCGGAGAGGGGTAGTTATGAGCGGAGTGGGGTAGTTATGAGCGGAGAGGGGTAGTTATGAGCGGAGAGGGGTAGTTATGAGCGGAGTGGGGTAGTTATGAGCGGAGAGGGGTAGTTATGAGCGGAGTGGGGTAGTTATGAGCGGAGAGGGGTAGTTATGAGCGGAGAGGGGTAGTTATGAGCGGAGTGGGGTAGTTATGAGCGGAGTGGGGTAGTTATGAGCGGAGAGGGGTAGTTATGAGCGGAGAGAGGAAGTTATGAGCGGAGAGGGGTAGTTATGAGCGGAGTGGGGTAGTTATGAGCGGAGAGGGGTAGTTATGAGCGGAGTGGGGTAGTTATGAGCGGAGAGGGGTAGTTATGAGCGGAGTGGGGTAGTTATGAGCGGAGAGGGGTAGTTATGAGCGGAGAGGGGTAGTTATGAGCGGAGAGGGGTAGTTATGAGCGGAGAGGGGTAGTTATGAGTGGAGTGGGGTAGTTATGAGCAGGGTGAGGATACCCCACAGTCCGTTTACCCCATCTCTTGTTATCTCTGCAGGATGGCGCTGCCATACACAGTGGGGAATGTGAAGATCCAAGCCGTCTCCGGATACGTGGTTGTGCGGCTGCAGTACGTCTTCTCCATGGCGTGGGACGGGAACTCCTCCGTCTATCTGAAGATGAGTCCGGATTACTTCGGGAGGACGCACGGACTTTGCGGAAATAATAACTGGATTCCTCAGGATGATCTGGTGACCAGCTATGGTGAGACCCTGAAATCTACCAACCTGAACCCCCACAATGTTCTTTATGTGGAAACACCAAATATTAATAAATATCAGTCGAGCCGCCACTGCCACAACCGGTACCACCAACACCGCCGCCAACCCTGCCGCCAACACCGCCGCCAACACCGCCGCCAACACCACCGCCAACATCGCCGCCAACATCGCCAACACCGCCAACACCGCCACCACTGCCAACACCGCCAACACCACCGCCAACACCACCAACACCACCACCACTGCCAACACCACCGCCAACACCACCACCACCGCCAACACCACCGCCAACACCACCGCCAACACCACCGCCACCACTGCCAACACCACCAACACCGCCAACACCGCCGCCAACACCACCGCCAACACTGCCAACACCACCAACACTGCCAACACCACCGCCAACACCACCGCCAACACTGCCAACACCACCAACACTGCCAACACCACCGCCAACACGACCACCACCGCCAACACCACCGCCAACACCACCGCCAACACCACCGCCACCACTGCCAACACCACCAACACCGCCAACACCACCGCCAACACCACCGCCAACACTGCCAACACCACCAACACTGCCAACACCACCGGCAACACCACCAACACCGCCAACACCACCGCCAACACCGCCGCCAACCCCACCGCCAACACCACCGCCACCACTGCCAACACCTCCAACACC
This sequence comes from Pelophylax lessonae, assembly GCF_965119305.1. Classification (NCBI taxonomy): domain Eukaryota; kingdom Metazoa; phylum Chordata; class Amphibia; order Anura; family Ranidae; genus Pelophylax; species Pelophylax lessonae. The sequence goes on along the minus strand of NW_028119052.1, from coordinate 7,060 downwards.
GCCAACACCACCGCAAACACCACCGCCAACACTGCCAACACCACCGCCAACACTGCCAACACCACCGCCAACACCACCAACACCGCCAACACTGCCAACACCACCGCCACCACTGCCAACACCACCGCCATCACCGCCACCACCGCCAACACCGCCGCCAACACCGCTGCCAACACCGCCGCCAACCCCGCCGCCAACACCGCTGCCAACACCACCGCCAACACCACCGCCAACACCGCCGCCAACACCGCCGCCAACACCGCCAACACTGCCGCCAACACCACCGCCACCACTGCCAACACCACCAACACCACCGCCAACACCACCGCCAACACTGCCAACACCACCACCAACACTGCCAACACCACCGCCAACACCGCCAACACCACCGCCAACACTGCCAACACCACCGCCAACACCGCCAACACTACCACCAACACCGCCAACACCACCGCCATCACCACCGCCAACACCACCGCAAACACCGCCAACACTGCCAACACCAACACCACCGCCAACACTGCCAACACCACCGCCAACACCGCCAACACCGCCAACACTGCCAACACTGCCAACACCACCGCCAACACTGCCAACACCACCGCCAACACCGCCAGCACCACCGCCAACACCACCGCCAACATCGCCAACACCGCCAACACCACCAACACCGCCACCACTGCCAACACCACCAACACCACCACCACTGCCAACACCACCAACACCGCTAACACCACCGCCAACACCACCGCCAACACTGCCAACACCACCGCCAACACTGCCAACACCACCGCCAACACCACCAACACCGCCAACACTGCCAACACCACCGCCAACACTGCCAACACCACCGCCAACACCGCCATCACCGCCACCACCGCCAACACCACCGCCAACAACACCGCCAACACCACCGACAACACTGCCAACACCACCGCCAACACTGCCAACACCACCACCAACACCGCCAACACCACCGCCAACACCGCCAACACCGCCAACACCACCGCCAACACTGCCAACACCACCGCCAACACCGCCACCACTGCCATCACCACCAACACCGCCAACACCACTGCCAACACCACCGCCAACACCACCAACACTGCCAACACCACCGCCAACACCACCGCCATCACCGCCATCACCGCCAACACCACCGCCAACACCACCGCCAACACCACCGCCAACACCGCCGCCAACACCACCGCCAACACTGCCAACACCACCGCCAACACCACCGCCAACACCACCGCCAACACTACCACCAACACCGCCAACACCACCGCCAACACCACCGCCAACACTGCCAACACCACCGCCAACACTGCCAACACTGCCAACACCGCCAACACCAACGCCAACACTGCCAACACTGCCAACACCGCCAACACTGCCAACACCACCACCACCGCCAACACCACCGCCAACACCGCCGCCAACACCACCGCCAACACTGCCAACACCACCGCCAACACCACCGCCAACACTGCCAACACCGCCGCCAACACCACCGCCACCACCGCCAACACCACCGCCAACACTGCCAACACTACCACCAACACCGCCAACACCGCCAACACCACCGCCAACACTGCCAACACCACCGCCAACACTGCCAACACTGCCAACACTGCCAACGCCAACACCGCCAACACCGCCAACACCGCCAACACCGCCAACACTGCCAACACCACCGCCAACACTGCCAACACTGCCAACACCGCCAACACCAACGCCAACACTGCCAACACCGCCAACACCGCCAACACTGCCAACACCGCCAACACTGCCAACACTGCCAACACCGCCAACACCAACGCCAACACTGCCAACACCGCCAACACCGCCAACACTGCCAACACCACCGCCAACACTGCCAACACTGCCAACACCGCCAACACCAACGCCAACACTGCCAACACTGCCAACACCGCCAACACTGCCAACACCGCCAACACTGCCAACACCGCCAACACCGCCAACACTGCCAACACCGCCAACACCACGGCCAACACTGCCAACACCACCGCCAACACCACCAACTCCGCCACCACTGCCAACACCACCAACACCGCCAACACCACTGCCAACACCACCGCCAACACCACCAACACCGCCAACACTGCCAACACCACCGCCAACACTGCCAACACCACCGCCACCACCGCCAACACCACCGCCAACACCGCCAACACCACCGCCAACACCACCGCCAACACTGCCAACACCACCGCCAACACTGCCAACACCGCCAACACTGCCAACACCGCCAACACTGCCAACACCACCGCCAACACTGCCAACACCACCGCCAACACTGCCAACACCGCCAACACCGCCAACACTGCCAACACCGCCAACACTGCCAACACCGCCAACACCACCAACATTTCCACTGCCACAACCGGTACCACTAACACCACCAACACCGCTACTATTGATCTGTGTGAATATAACGTGGTCTCATGCGGTGAATATTGATCTGTGTGAATATAACGTGGTCTCATGCGGTGAATATTGATCTGTGTGAATATAGCGTGGTCTCATGCGGTGAATATTGATCTGTGTGAATATAGCGTGGTCTCATGCGGTGAATATTGATCTGTGTGAATATAACGTGGTCTCATGCGGTGAATATTGATCTGTGTGAATATAACGTGGTCTCATGCTGTGAATATTGATCTGTGTGAATATAGCGTGGTCTCATGCGGTGAATATTGATCTGTGTGAATATAACGTGGTCTCATGCGGTGAATATTGATCTGTGTGAATATAACGTGGTCTTATATGGTGAATATTGATCTGTGTGAATATAACGTGGTCTCATGCGGTGAATATTGATCTGTGTGAATATAACGTGGTCTCATACGGTGAATATTGATCTGTGTGAATATAACGTGGTCTCATGCGGTGAATATTGATCTGTGTGAATATAACGTGGTCTCATACGGTGAATATTGATCTGTGTGAATATAGCATGGTCTCATACGGTGAATATTGATCTGTGTGAATATAACGTGGTCTCATGCGGTGAATATTGATCTGTGTGAATATAACGTGGTCTCATACGGTGAATATTGATCTGTGTGAATATAATGTGGTCTCATGCGGTGAATATTGATCTGTGTGAATATAACGTGGTCTCATGCAGTGAATATGGATCTGTGTGAATATTACGTGGTCTCATGCGGTGAATATTGATCTGTGTGAATATAACGTGGTCTCATGCGGTGAATATTGATCTGTGTGAATATAGCGTGGTCTCATGCGGTGAATATTGATCTGTGTGAATATAACGTGGTCTCATGCGGTGAATATTGATCTGTGTGAATATAGCGTGGTCTCATGCGGTGAATATTGATCTGTGTGAATATAACGTGGTCTCATGCGGTGAATATTGATCTGTGTGAATATAACGTGGTCTCATGCGGTGAATATTGATCTGTGTGAATATAGCGTGGTCTCATGCGGTGAATATTGATCTGTGTGAATATAACGTGGTCTCATGCGGTGAATATTGATCTGTGTGAATATAACGTGGTCTCATGCGGTGAATATTGATCTGTGTGAATATAACGTGGTCTCATACGGTGAATATTGATCTGTGTGAATATAACGTGGTCTCATGCGGTGAATATTGATCTGTGTGAATATAACGTGGTCTCATGCGGTGAATATTGATCTGTGTGAATATAACGTGGTCTCATACGGTGAATATTGATCTGTGTGAATATATCGTGGTCTCATACGGTGAATATTGATCTGTGTGAATATAACGTGGTCTCATGCGGTGAATATTGATCTGTGTGAATATAACGTGGTCTCATGCGGTGAATATTGATCTGTGTGAATATAGCGTGGTCTCATGCGGTGAATATTGATCTGTGTGAATATAACGTGGTCTCATGCGGTGAATATTGATCTGTGTGAATATAACGTGGTCTCATGCTGTGAATATTGATCTGTGTGAATATAGCGTGGTCTCATGCGGTGAATATTGATCTGTGTGAATATAACGTGGTCTCATGCGGTGAATATTGATCTGTGTGAATATAACGTGGTCTCATACGGTGAATATTGATCTGTGTGAATATAACGTGGTCTCATGCGGTGAATATTGATCTGTGTGAATATAACGTGGTCTCATACGGTGAATATTGATCTGTGTGAATATAGCGTGGTCTCATACGGTGAATATTGATCTGTGTGAATATAACGTGGTCTCATGCGGTGAATATTGATCTGTGTGAATATAACGTGGTCTCATACGGTGAATATTGATCTGTGTGAATATAATGTGGTCTCATGCGGTGAATATTGATCTGTGTGAATATAACGTGGTCTCATGCAGTGAATATGGATCTGTGTGAATATTACGTGGTCTCATGCGGTGAATATTGATCTGTGTGAATATAACGTGGTCTCATGCGGTGAATATTGATCTGTGTGAATATAGCGTGGTCTCATGCGGTGAATATTGATCTGTGTGAATATAACGTGGTCTCATGCGGTGAATATTGATCTGTGTGAATATAGCGTGGTCTCATGCGGTGAATATTGATCTGTGTGAATATAACGTGGTCTCATGCGGTGAATATTGATCTGTGTGAATATAACGTGGTCTCATGCGGTGAATATTGATCTGTGTGAATATAGCGTGGTCTCATGCGGTGAATATTGATCTGTGTGAATATAACGTGGTCTCATGCGGTGAATATTGATCTGTGTGAATATAACGTGGTCTCATACGGTGAATATTGATCTGTGTGAATATAACGTGGTCTCATGCGGTGAATATTGATCTGTGTGAATATAACGTGGTCTCATGCGGTGAATATTGATCTGTGTGAATATAACGTGGTCTCATACGGTGAATATTGATCTGTGTGAATATATCGTGGTCTCATACGGTGAATATTGATCTGTGTGAATATAACGTGGTCTCATGCGGTGAATATTGATCTGTGTGAATATAACGTGGTCTCATGCGGTGAATATTGATCTGTGTGAATATAACGTGGTCTCATACGGTGAATATTGATCTGTGTGAATATAATGTGGTCTCATGCGGTGAATATTGATCTGTGTGAATATAACGTGGTCTCATGCGGTGAATATGGATCTGTGTGAATATTACGTGGTCTCATGCGGTGAATATTGATCTGTGTGAATATAACGTGGTCTCATGCGGTGAATATTGATCTGTGTGAATATAGCGTGGTCTCATGCGGTGAATATTGATCTGTGTGAATATAACGTGGTCTCATGCGGTGAATATTGATCTGTGTGAATATAGCGTGGTCTCATGCGGTGAATATTGATCTGTGTGAATATAACGTGGTCTCATGCGGTGAATATTGATCTGTGTGAATATAACGTGGTCTCATACGGTGAATATTGATCTGTGTGAATATAACGTGGTCTCATGCGGTGAATATTGATCTGTGTGAATATAACGTGGTCTCATGCGGTGAATATTGATCTGTGTGAATATAACGTGGTCTCATACGGTGAATATTGATCTGTGTGAATATAGCGTGGTCTCATACGGTGAATATTGATCTGTGTGAATATAACGTGGTCTCATGCGGTGAATATTGATCTGTGTGAATATTACGTGGTCTCATGCGGTGAATATTGATCTGTGTGAATATAACGTGGTCTCATGCGGTGAATATTGATCTGTGTGAATATAACGTGGTCTCATGCAGTGAATATGGATCTGTGTGAATATTACGTGGTCTCATGCGGTGAATATTGATCTGTGTGAATATAACGTGGTCTCATGCGGTGAATATTGATCTGTGTGAATATAACGTGGTCTCATGCGGTGAATATTGATCTGTGTGAATATAGCGTGGTCTCATGCGGTGAATATTGATCTGTGTGAATATAACGTGGTCTTATATGGTGAATATTGATCTGTGTGAATATAACGTGGTCTCATGCGGTGAATATTGATCTGTGTGAATATAGCGTGGTCTCATGCGGTGAATATTGATCTGTGTGAATATAACGTGGTCTCATGCGGTGAATATTGATCTGTGTGAATATAACGTGGTCTCATGCGGTGAATATTGATCTGTGTGAATATAACGTGGTCTCATGCGGTGAATATTGATCTGTGTGAATATAACGTGGTCTCATACGGTGAATATTGATCTGTGTGAATATAACGTGGTCTCATGCGGTGAATATTGATCTGTGTGAATATAACGTGGTCTCATACGGTGAATATTGATCTGTGTGAATATAACGTGGTCTCATACGGTGAATATTGATCTGTGTGAATATAACGTGGTCTCATGCGGTGAATATTGATCTGTGTGAATATAACGTGGTCTCATGCAGTGAATATGGATCTGTGTGAATATAACGTGGTCTCATGCAGTGAATATGGATCTGTGTGAATATTACGTGGTCTCATGCGGTGAATATTGATCTGTGTGAATATAACGTGGTCTCATGCGGTGAATATTGATCTGTGTGAATATAACGTGGTCTCATGCAGTGAATATTGATCTGTGTGAATATAACGTGGTCTCATTCGGTGAATATTGATCTGTGTGAATATAACGTGGTCTCATGCGGTGAATATTGATCTGTGTGAATATAGCGTGGTCTCATGCGGTGAATATTGATCTGTGTGAATATAGCGTGGTCTCATGCGGTGAATATTGATCTGTGTGAATATAACGTGGTCTCATTCGGTGAATATTGATCTGTGTGAATATAACGTGGTCTTATATGGTGAATATTGATCTGTGTGAATATAACGTGGTCTCATGCAGTGAATATGGATCTGTGTGAATATAACGTGGTCTCATGCGGTCAATATTGATCTGTGTGAATATTACGTGGTCTCATGCGGTGAATATTGATCTGTGTGAATATAACGTGGTCTCATACGGTGAATATTGATCTGTGTGAATATAATGTGGTCTCATGCGGTGAATATTGATCTGTGTGAATATAACGTGGTCTCATGCAGTGAATATGGATCTGTGTGAATATTACGTGGTCTCATGCGGTGAATATTGATCTGTGTGAATATAAC
>NW_028119053.1:0-17387 GCF_965119305.1 Pelophylax lessonae | reverse complement strand
AAGGGTGGGTAGAGAGAAAATGATGGTGGAAGGGGCGAGCGGAGGAGAAAACATCCTCCCAGCGACAGCAAGGAGCTATGATGGAGCTCCTGGAGCGGAATATGACATGGAGGGTGCGAAAGAGAGGGGGGAATCGAGAGCTGCGCGGAGAAGGAGGCAAGGGTGGGTAGAGAGAAAATGACGGTGGAAGGGGCGAGCGGAGGAGAAAACATCCTCCCAGCGACAGCGAGGAGCTATGATGGAGCTCCTGGAGCAGAATATGACATGGAGGGTGCGAAAGAGAGGGGGGAATCGAGAGCTGCGCGGAGAAGGAGGCAAGGGTGGGTAGAGAGAAAATGACGGTGGAAGGGGCGAGCGGAGGAGAAAACATCCTCCCAGCGACAGTGAGGAGCTATGATGGAACTCCTGGAGCGGAATATGACATGGAGGGTGCGAAAGAGAGGGGGGAATCGAGAGCTGCGCGGAAAAGGAGGCAAGGGTGGGTAGAGAGAAAATGATGGTGGAAGGGGCGAGCGGAGGAGAAAACATCCTCCCAGCGACAGTGAGGAGCTATGATGGAACTCCTGGAGCGGAATATGACATGGAGGGTGCGAAAGAGAGGGGGGAATCGAGAGCTGCGCGGAAAAGGAGGCAAGGGTGGGTAGAGAGAAAATGACGGTGGAAGGGGCGAGCGGAGGAGAAAACATCCTCCCAGCGACAGCAAGGAGCTATGATGGAGCTCCTGGAGCGGAATATGACATGGAGGGTGCGAAAGAGAGGGGGGAATCGAGAGCTGCGCGGAAAAGGAGGCAAGGGTGGGTAGAGAGAAAATGACGGTGGAAGGGGCGAGCGGAGGAGAAAACTTCCTCCCAGCGACAGTGAGGAGCTATGATGGAACTCCTGGAGCGGAATATGACATGGAGGGTGCGAAAGAGAGGGGGGAATCGAGAGCTGCGCGGAAAAGGAGGCAAGGGTGGGTAGAGAGAAAATGACGGTGGAAGGGGCGAGCGGAGGAGAAAACATCCTCCCAGCGACAGTGAGGAGCTATGATGGAACTCCTGGAGCGGAATATGACATTGAGGGTGCGAAAGAGAGGGGGGAATCGAGAGCTGCGCGGAAAAGGAGGCAAGGGTGGGTAGAGAGACAATGACGGTGGAAGGGGCGAGCGGAGGAGAAAACATCCTCCCAGCGACAGCGAGGAGCTATGATGGAGCTCCTGGAGTGGAATATGACATGGAGGGTGCGAAAGAGAGGGGGGAATCGAGAGCTGCGCGGAAAAGGAGGCAAGGGTGGGTAGAGAGAAAATGACGGTGGAAGGGGCGAGCGGAGGAGAAAACATCCTCCCAGCGACAGTGAGGAGCTATGATGGAACTCCTGGAGCGGAATATGACATGGAGGGTGCGAAAGAGAGGGGGGAATCGAGAGCTGCGCGGAAAAGGAGGCAAGGGTGGGTAGAGAGAAAATGACGGTGGAAGGGGCGAGCGGAGGAGAAAACATCCTCCCAGCGACAGCAAGGAGCTATGATGGAGCTCCTGGAGCGGAATATGACATGGAGGGTGCGAAAGAGAGGGGGGAATCGAGAGCTGCGCGGAAAAGGAGGCAAGGGTGGGTAGAGAGAAAATGACGGTGGAAGGGGCAAGCGGAGGAGAAAACTTCCTCCCAGCGACAGTGAGGAGCTATGATGGAACTCCTGGAGCGGAATATGACATGGAGGGTGCGAAAGAGAGGGGGGAATCGAGAGCTGCGCGGAAAAGGAGGCAAGGGTGGGTAGAGAGAAAATGACGGTGGAAGGGGCGAGCGGAGGAGAAAACTTCCTCCCAGCGACAGTGAGGAGCTATGATGGAACTCCTGGAGCGGAATATGACATGGAGGGTGCGAAAGAGAGGGGGGAATCGAGAGCTGCGCGGAAAAGGAGGCAAAGGTGGGTAGAGAGAAAATGATGGTGGAAGGGGCGAGCGGAGGAGAAAACATCCTCCCAGCGACAGTGAGGAGCTATGATGGAACTCCTGGAGCGGAATATGACATGGAGGGTGCGAAAGAGAGGGGGGAATCGAGAGCTGCGCGGAAAAGGAGGCAAGGGTGGGTAGAGAGAAAATGACGGTGGAAGGGGCGAGCGGAGGAGAAAACATCCTCCCAGCGACAGCAAGGAGCTATGATGGAGCTCCTGGAGCGGAATATGACATGGAGGGTGCGAAAGAGAGGGGGGAATCGAGAGCTGCGCGGAAAAGGAGGCAAGGGTGGGTAGAGAGAAAATGACGGTGGAAGGGGCGAGCGGAGGAGAAAACATCCTCCCAGCGACAGCGAGGAGCTATGATGGAGCTCCTGGAGCGGAATATGACATGGAGGGTGCGAAAGAGAGGGGGGAATCGAGAGCTGCGCGGAGAAGGAGGCAAGGGTGGGTAGAGAGAAAATGACGGTGGAAGGGGCGAGCGGAGGAGAAAACATCCTCCCAGCGACAGTGAGGAGCTATGATGGAACTCCTGGAGCGGAATATGACATGGAGGGTGCGAAAGAGAGGGGGGAATCGAGAGCTGCGCGGAAAAGGAGGCAAGGGTGGGTAGAGAGAAAATGACGGTGGAAGGGGCGAGCGGAGGAGAAAGCATCCTCCCAGCGACAGCAAGGAGCTATGATGGAGCTCCTGGAGCGGAATATGACATGGAGGGTGCGAAAGAGAGGGGGGAATCGAGAGCTGCGCGGAAAAGGAGGCAAGGGTGGGTAGAGAGAAAATGACGGTGGAAGGGGCGAGCGGAGGAGAAAACATCCTCCCAGCGACAGTGAGGAGCTATGATGGAACTCCTGGAGCGGAATATGACATGGAGGGTGCGAAAGAGAGGGGGGAATCGAGAGCTGCGCGAAAAAGGAGGCAAGGGGGGGTAGAGAGAAAATGATGGTGGAAGGGGCGAGCGGAGGAGAAAACATCCTCCCAGCGACAGTGAGGAGCTATGATGGAACTCCTGGAGCGGAATATGACATGGAGGGTGCGAAAGAGAGGGGGGAATCGAGAGCTGCGCGGAAAAGGAGGCAAGGCTGGGTAGAGAGAAAATGACGGTGGAAGGGGCGAGCGGAGGAGAAAACTTCCTCCCAGCGACAGTGAGGAGCTATGATGGAACTCCTGGAGCGGAATATGACATGGAGGGTGCGAAAGAGAGGGGGGAATCGAGAGCTGCGCAGAAAAGGAGGCAAGGGTGGGTAGAGAGAAAATGATGGTGGAAGGGGCGAGCGGAGGAGAAAACATCCTCCCAGCGACAGCAAGGAGCTATGATGGAGCTCCTGGAGAGGAATATGACATGGAGGGTGCGAAAGAGAGGGGGGAATCGAGAGCTGCGCGGAAAAGGAGGCAAGGGTGGGTAGAGAGAAAATGACGGTGGAAGGGGCGAGCGGAGGAGAAAACATCCTCCCAGCGACAGTGAGGAGCTATGATGGAACTCCTGGAGCGGAATATGACATGGAGGGTGCGAAAGAGAGGGGGGAATCGAGAGCTGCGCGGAAAAGGAGGCAAGGGGGGGTAGAGAGAAAATGATGGTGGAAGGGGCGAGCGGAGGAGAAAACATCCTCCCAGCGACAGTGAGGAGCTATGATGGAACTCCTGGAGCGGAATATGACATGGAGGGTGCGAAAGAGAGGGGGGAATCGAGAGCTGCGCGGAAAAGGAGGCAAGGGTGGGTAGAGAGAAAATGACGGTGGAAGGGGCGAGCGGAGGAGAAAACATCCTCCCAGCGACAGCGAGGAGCTATGATGGAGCTCCTGGAGCGGAATATGACATGGAGGGTGCGAAAGAGAGGGGGGAATCGAGAGCTGCGCGGAAAAGGAGGCAAGGGTGGGTAGAGAGAAAATGACGGTGGAAGGGGCGAGCGGAGGAGAAAACATCCTCCCAGCGACAGTGAGGAGCTATGATGGAACTCCTGGAGCGGAATATGACATGGAGGGTGCGAAAGAGAGGGGGGAATCGAGAGCTGCGCGGAAAAGGAGGCAAGGGTGGGTAGAGAGAAAATGACGGTGGAAGGGGCGAGCGGAGGAGAAAACATCCTCCCAGCGACAGCAAGGAGCTATGATGGAGCTCCTGGAGCGGAATATGACATGGAGGGTGCGAAAGAGAGGGGGGAATCGAGAGCTGCGCGGAAAAGGAGGCAAGGGTGGGTAGAGAGAAAATGACGGTGGAAGGGGCAAGCGGAGGAGAAAACTTCCTCCCAGCGACAGTGAGGAGCTATGATGGAGCTCCTGGAGCGGAATATGACATGGAGGGTGCGCAAGAGAGGGGGGAATCGAGAGCTGCGCGGAAAAGGAGGAAAGGGTGGGTAGAGAGAAAATGACGGTGGAAGGGGCGAGCAGAGGAGAAAAAATCCTCCCAGCGACAGCGAGGAGCTATGATGGAGCTCCTGGAGCGGAATATGACATGGAGGGTGCGAAAGAGAGGGGGGAATCGAGAGCTGCGCGGAAAAGGAGGCAAGGGTGGGTAGAGAGAAAATGACGGTGGAAGGGGCGAGCGGAGGAGAAAACATCCTCCCAGCAACAGCGAGGAGCTATGATGGAGCTCCTGGAGCGGAATATGACATGGAGGGTGCGAAAGAGAGGGGGGAATCGAGAGCTGTGTGGAAAAGGAGGCAAGGGTGGGTAGAAAGAAAATGACGGTGGAAGGGGCGAGCGGAGGAGAAAACATCCTCCCAGCGACAGCGAGGAGCTATGATGGAGCTCCTGGAGCGGAATATGACATGGAGGGTGCGAAAGAGAGGGGGGAATCGAGAGCTGCGCGGAAAAGGAGGAAAGGGTGGGTAGAGAGAAAATGACGGTGGAAGGGGCGAGCAGAGGAGAAAACATCCTCCCAGCGACAGCGAGGAGCTATGATGGAGCTCCTGGAGCGGAATATGACATGGAGGGTTCGAAAGAGAGGGGGGAATCGAGAGCTGCGCGGAAAAGGAGGCAAGGGTGGGTAGAGAGAAAATGACGGTGGAAGGGGCGAGCGGAGGAGAAAACTTCCTCCCAGCGACAGTGAGGAGCTATGATGGAACTCCTGGAGCGGAATATGACATGGAGGGTGCGAAAGAGAGGGGGGAATCGAGAGCTGCGCGGAAAAGGAGGCAAGGGTGGGTAGAGAGAAAATGACGGTGGAAGGGGCGAGCGGAGGAGAAAACATCCTCCCAGCGACAGTGAGGAGCTATGATGGAACTCCTGGAGCGGAATATGACATTGAGGGTGCGAAAGAGAGGGGGGAATCGAGAGCTGCGCGGAAAAGGAGGCAAGGGTGGGTAGAGAGACAATGACGGTGGAAGGGGCGAGCGGAGGAGAAAACATCCTCCCAGCGACAGCGAGGAGCTATGATGGAGCTCCTGGAGTGGAATATGACATGGAGGGTGCGAAAGAGAGGGGGGAATCGAGAGCTGCGCGGAAAAGGAGGCAAGGGTGGGTAGAGAGAAAATGACGGTGGAAGGGGCGAGCGGAGGAGAAAACATCCTCCCAGCGACAGTGAGGAGCTATGATGGAACTCCTGGAGCGGAATATGACATGGAGGGTGCGAAAGAGAGGGGGGAATCGAGAGCTGCGCGGAAAAGGAGGCAAGGGTGGGTAGAGAGAAAATGACGGTGGAAGGGGCGAGCGGAGGAGAAAACATCCTCCCAGCGACAGCAAGGAGCTATGATGGAGCTCCTGGAGCGGAATATGACATGGAGGGTGCGAAAGAGAGGGGGGAATCGAGAGCTGCGCGGAAAAGGAGGCAAGGGTGGGTAGAGAGAAAATGACGGTGGAAGGGGCAAGCGGAGGAGAAAACTTCCTCCCAGCGACAGTGAGGAGCTATGATGGAACTCCTGGAGCGGAATATGACATGGAGGGTGCGAAAGAGAGGGGGGAATCGAGAGCTGCGCGGAAAAGGAGGCAAGGGTGGGTAGAGAGAAAATGACGGTGGAAGGGGCGAGCGGAGGAGAAAACTTCCTCCCAGCGACAGTGAGGAGCTATGATGGAACTCCTGGAGCGGAATATGACATGGAGGGTGCGAAAGAGAGGGGGGAATCGAGAGCTGCGCGGAAAAGGAGGCAAAGGTGGGTAGAGAGAAAATGATGGTGGAAGGGGCGAGCGGAGGAGAAAACATCCTCCCAGCGACAGTGAGGAGCTATGATGGAACTCCTGGAGCGGAATATGACATGGAGGGTGCGAAAGAGAGGGGGGAATCGAGAGCTGCGCGGAAAAGGAGGCAAGGGTGGGTAGAGAGAAAATGACGGTGGAAGGGGCGAGCGGAGGAGAAAACATCCTCCCAGCGACAGCAAGGAGCTATGATGGAGCTCCTGGAGCGGAATATGACATGGAGGGTGCGAAAGAGAGGGGGGAATCGAGAGCTGCGCGGAAAAGGAGGCAAGGGTGGGTAGAGAGAAAATGACGGTGGAAGGGGCGAGCGGAGGAGAAAACATCCTCCCAGCGACAGCGAGGAGCTATGATGGAGCTCCTGGAGCGGAATATGACATGGAGGGTGCGAAAGAGAGGGGGGAATCGAGAGCTGCGCGGAGAAGGAGGCAAGGGTGGGTAGAGAGAAAATGACGGTGGAAGGGGCGAGCGGAGGAGAAAACATCCTCCCAGCGACAGTGAGGAGCTATGATGGAACTCCTGGAGCGGAATATGACATGGAGGGTGCGAAAGAGAGGGGGGAATCGAGAGCTGCGCGGAAAAGGAGGCAAGGGTGGGTAGAGAGAAAATGACGGTGGAAGGGGCGAGCGGAGGAGAAAACATCCTCCCAGCGACAGCAAGGAGCTATGATGGAGCTCCTGGAGCGGAATATGACATGGAGGGTGCGAAAGAGAGGGGGGAATCGAGAGCTGCGCGGAAAAGGAGGCAAGGGTGGGTAGAGAGAAAATGACGGTGGAAGGGGCGAGCGGAGGAGAAAACATCCTCCCAGCGACAGTGAGGAGCTATGATGGAACTCCTGGAGCGGAATATGACATGGAGGGTGCGAAAGAGAGGGGGGAATCGAGAGCTGCGCGAAAAAGGAGGCAAGGGGGGGTAGAGAGAAAATGATGGTGGAAGGGGCGAGCGGAGGAGAAAACATCCTCCCAGCGACAGTGAGGAGCTATGATGGAACTCCTGGAGCGGAATATGACATGGAGGGTGCGAAAGAGAGGGGGGAATCGAGAGCTGCGCGGAAAAGGAGGCAAGGCTGGGTAGAGAGAAAATGACGGTGGAAGGGGCGAGCGGAGGAGAAAACTTCCTCCCAGCGACAGTGAGGAGCTATGATGGAACTCCTGGAGCGGAATATGACATGGAGGGTGCGAAAGAGAGGGGGGAATCGAGAGCTGCGCAGAAAAGGAGGCAAGGGTGGGTAGAGAGAAAATGATGGTGGAAGGGGCGAGCGGAGGAGAAAACATCCTCCCAGCGACAGCAAGGAGCTATGATGGAGCTCCTGGAGAGGAATATGACATGGAGGGTGCGAAAGAGAGGGGGGAATCGAGAGCTGCGCGGAAAAGGAGGCAAGGGTGGGTAGAGAGAAAATGACGGTGGAAGGGGCGAGCGGAGGAGAAAACATCCTCCCAGCGACAGTGAGGAGCTATGATGGAACTCCTGGAGCGGAATATGACATGGAGGGTGCGAAAGAGAGGGGGGAATCGAGAGCTGCGCGGAAAAGGAGGCAAGGGGGGGTAGAGAGAAAATGATGGTGGAAGGGGCGAGCGGAGGAGAAAACATCCTCCCAGCGACAGTGAGGAGCTATGATGGAACTCCTGGAGCGGAATATGACATGGAGGGTGCGAAAGAGAGGGGGGAATCGAGAGCTGCGCGGAAAAGGAGGCAAGGGTGGGTAGAGAGAAAATGACGGTGGAAGGGGCGAGCGGAGGAGAAAACATCCTCCCAGCGACAGCGAGGAGCTATGATGGAGCTCCTGGAGCGGAATATGACATGGAGGGTGCGAAAGAGAGGGGGGAATCGAGAGCTGCGCGGAAAAGGAGGCAAGGGTGGGTAGAGAGAAAATGACGGTGGAAGGGGCGAGCGGAGGAGAAAACATCCTCCCAGCGACAGTGAGGAGCTATGATGGAACTCCTGGAGCGGAATATGACATGGAGGGTGCGAAAGAGAGGGGGGAATCGAGAGCTGCGCGGAAAAGGAGGCAAGGGTGGGTAGAGAGAAAATGACGGTGGAAGGGGCGAGCGGAGGAGAAAACATCCTCCCAGCGACAGCAAGGAGCTATGATGGAGCTCCTGGAGCGGAATATGACATGGAGGGTGCGAAAGAGAGGGGGGAATCGAGAGCTGCGCGGAAAAGGAGGCAAGGGTGGGTAGAGAGAAAATGACGGTGGAAGGGGCAAGCGGAGGAGAAAACTTCCTCCCAGCGACAGTGAGGAGCTATGATGGAGCTCCTGGAGCGGAATATGACATGGAGGGTGCGCAAGAGAGGGGGGAATCGAGAGCTGCGCGGAAAAGGAGGAAAGGGTGGGTAGAGAGAAAATGACGGTGGAAGGGGCGAGCAGAGGAGAAAAAATCCTCCCAGCGACAGCGAGGAGCTATGATGGAGCTCCTGGAGCGGAATATGACATGGAGGGTGCGAAAGAGAGGGGGGAATCGAGAGCTGCGCGGAAAAGGAGGCAAGGGTGGGTAGAGAGAAAATGACGGTGGAAGGGGCGAGCGGAGGAGAAAACATCCTCCCAGCAACAGCGAGGAGCTATGATGGAGCTCCTGGAGCGGAATATGACATGGAGGGTGCGAAAGAGAGGGGGGAATCGAGAGCTGTGTGGAAAAGGAGGCAAGGGTGGGTAGAAAGAAAATGACGGTGGAAGGGGCGAGCGGAGGAGAAAACATCCTCCCAGCGACAGCGAGGAGCTATGATGGAGCTCCTGGAGCGGAATATGACATGGAGGGTGCGAAAGAGAGGGGGGAATCGAGAGCTGCGCGGAAAAGGAGGAAAGGGTGGGTAGAGAGAAAATGACGGTGGAAGGGGCGAGCAGAGGAGAAAACATCCTCCCAGCGACAGCGAGGAGCTATGATGGAGCTCCTGGAGCGGAATATGACATGGAGGGTTCGAAAGAGAGGGGGGAATCGAGAGCTGCGCGGAAAAGGAGGCAAGGGTGGGTAGAGAGAAAATGACGGTGGAAGGGGCGAGCGGAGGAGAAAACATCCTCCCAGCGACAGCAAGGAGCTATGATGGAGCTCCTGGAGCGGAATATGACATGGAGGGTGCGAAAGAGAGGGGGGAATCGAGAGCTGCGCGGAAAAGGAGGCAAGGGTGGGTAGAGAGAAAATGACGGTGGAAGGGGCGAGCGGAGGAGAAAACTTCCTCCCAGCGACAGTGAGGAGCTATGATGGAACTCCTGGAGCGGAATATGACATGGAGGGTGCGAAAGAGAGGGGGGAATCGAGAGCTGCGCGGAAAAGGAGGCAAGGGTGGGTAGAGAGAAAATGACGGTGGAAGGGGCGAGCGGAGGAGAAAACTTCCTCCCAGCGACAGTGAGGAGCTATGATGGAACTCCTGGAGCGGAATATGACATGGAGGGTGCGAAAGAGAGGGGGGAATCGAGAGCTGCGCGGAAAAGGAGGCAAGGGTGGGTAGAGAGAAAATGACGGTGGAAGGGGCGAGCGGAGGAGAAAACATCCTCCCAGCGACAGTGAGGAGCTATGATGGAACTCCTGGAGCGGAATATGACATGGAGGGTGCGAAAGAGAGGGGGGAATCGAGAGCTGCGCGGAAAAGGAGGCAAGGGTGGGTAGAGAGAAAATGACGGTGGAAGGGGCGAGCGGAGGAGAAAACATCCTCCCAGCGACAGCAAGGAGCTATGATGGAGCTCCTGGAGCGGAATATGACATGGAGGGTGCGAAAGAGAGGGGGGAATCGAGAGCTGCGCGGAAAAGGAGGCAAGGGTGGGTAGAGAGAAAATGACGGTGGAAGGGGCGAGCGGAGGAGAAAACATCCTCCCAGCGACAGCGAGGAGCTATGATGGAGCTCCTGGAGCGGAATATGACATGGAGGGTGCGAAAGAGAGGGGGGAATCGAGAGCTGCGCGGAGAAGGAGGCAAGGGTGGTAGAGAGAAAATGACGGTGGAAGGGGCGAGCGGAGGAGAAAACATCCTCCCAGCTACAGTGAGGAGCTATGATGGAACTCCTGGAGCGGAATATGACATGGAGGGTGCGAAAGAGAGGGGGGAATCGAGAGCTGCGCGGAAAAGGAGGCAAGGGTGGGTAGAGAGAAAATGACGGTGGAAGGGGCGAGCGGAGGAGAAAACATCCTCCCAGCGACAGCAAGGAGCTATGATGGAGCTCCTGGAGCGGAATATGACATGGAGGGTGCGAAAGAGAGGGGGGAATCGAGAGCTGCGCGGAAAAGGAGGCAAGGGTGGGTAGAGAGAAAATGACGGTGGAAGGGGCGAGCGGAGGAGAAAACATCCTCCCAGCGATAGCGAGGAGCTATGATGGAGCTCCTGGAGCGGAATATGACATGGAGGGTGCGAAAGAGAGGGGGGAATCGAGAGCTGCGCGGAGAAGGAGGCAAGGGTGGGTAGAGAGAAAATGACGGTGGAAGGGGCGAGCGGAGGAGAAAACATCCTCCCAGCGACAGTGAGGAGCTATGATGGAACTCCTGGAGCGGAATATGACATGGAGGGTGCGAAAGAGAGGGGGGAATCGAGAGCTGCGCGGAAAAGGAGGCAAGGGTGGGTAGAGAGAAAATGACGGTGGAAGGGGCGAGCGGAGGAGAAAACATCCTCCCAGCGACAGCAAGGAGCTATGATGGAGCTCCTGGAGCGGAATATGACATGGAGGGTGCGAAAGAGAGGGGGGAATCGAGAGCTGCGCGGAAAAGGAGGCAAGGGTGGGTAGAGAGAAAATGACGGTGGAAGGGGCGAGCGGAGGAGAAAACATCCTCCCAGCGACAGTGAGGAGCTATGATGGAACTCCTGGAGCGGAATATGACATGGAGGGTGCGAAAGAGAGGGGGGAATCGAGAGCTGCGCGGAAAAGGAGGCAAGGGTGGGTAGAGAGAAAATGACGGTGGAAGGGGCGAGCGGAGGAGAAAACATCCTCCCAGCGACAGCGAGGAGCTATGATGGAGCTCCTGGAGCGGAATATGACATGGAGGGTGCGAAAGAGAGGGGGGAATCGAGAGCTGCGCGGAAAAGGAGGCAAGGGTGGGTAGAGAGAAAATGACGGTGGAAGGGGCGAGCGGAGGAGAAAACATCCTCCCAGCGATAGTGAGGAGCTATGATGGAACTCCTGGAGCGGAATATGACATGGAGGGTGCGAAAGAGAGGGGGGAATCGAGAGCTGCGCGGAAAAGGAGGCAAGGGTGGGTAGAGAGAAAATGACGGTGGAAGGGGCGAGCGGAGGAGAAAACATCCTCCCAGCGACAGCAAGGAGCTATGATGGAGCTCCTGGAGCGGAATATGACATGGAGGGTGCGAAAGAGAGGGGGGAATCGAGAGCTGCGCGGAAAAGGAGGCAAGGGTGGGTGGAGAGAAAATGACGGTGGAAGGGGCAAGCGGAGGAGAAAACTTCCTCCCAGCGACAGTGAGGAGCTATGATGGAGCTCCTGGAGCTGAATATGACATGGAGGGTGCGCAAGAGAGGGGGGAATCGAGAGCTGCGCGGAAAAGGAGGAAAGGGTGGGTAGAGAGAAAATGACGGTGGAAGGGGCGAGCGGAGGAGAAAACATCCTCCCAGCAACAGCGAGGAGCTATGATGGAGCTCCTGGAGCGGAATATGACATGGAGGGTGCGCAAGAGAGGGGGGAATCGAGAGCTGCGCGGAAAAGGAGGAAAGGGTGGGTAGAGAGAAAATGACGGTGGAAGGGGCGAGCGGAGGAGAAAACATCCTCCCAGCAACAGCGAGGAGCTATGATGGAGCTCCTGGAGCGGAATATGACATGGAGGGTGCGAAAGAGAGGGGGGAATCGAGAGCTGTGTGGAAAAGGAGGCAAGGGTGGGTAGAGAGAAAATGACGGTGGAAGGGGCGAGCGGAGGAGAAAACATCCTCCCAGCGACAGCGAGGAGCTATGATGGAGCTCCTGGAGCAGAATATGACATGGAGGGTGCGAAAGAGAGGGGGGAATCGAGAGCGGCGCGGAGAAGGAGGCAAGGGTGGGTGGAGAGAAAATGACGGCGGAAGCGGCGAGCAGAGGAGAAAACATCCTCCCAGCGACAGCGAGGAGCTATGATGGAGCTCCTGGAGCTGGATGTAATATGGAGGGTGCGAGAGAGAGGAGGGAATCGAGAGCAGCGCGGAGAAGGAGGCAAGGGTGGGTAGAGAGAAAATGACGGTGGAAGGGGCGAGTGGAGGAGAAAACATCCTCACAGCGACAGTGAGGAGCTATGATGGAACTCCTGGAGCGGAATATGACATGGAGGGTGCGAAAGAGAGGGGGGAATCGAGAGCTGCGCGGAAAAGGAGGCAAGGGTGGGTAGAGAGAAAATGACGGTGGAAGGGGCGAGCGGAGGAGAAAACATCCTCCCAGCGACAGCGAGGAGCTATGATGGAGCTCCTGGAGCGGAATATGACATGGAGGGTGCGCAAGAGAGGGGGGAATCGAGAGCTGCGCGGAAAAGGAGGAAAGGGTGGGTAGAGAGAAAATGACGGTGGAAGGGGCGAGCAGAGGAGAAAAAATCCTCCCAGCGACAGCGAGGAGCTATGATGGAGCTCCTGGAGCGGAATATGACATGGAGGGTGCGAAAGAGAGGGGGGAATCGAGAGCTGCGCGGAGAAGGAGGCAAGGGTGGGTAGAGAGAAAATGACGGTGGAAGGGGCGAGCGGAGGAGAAAACATCCTCCCAGCAACAGCGAGGAGCTATGATGGAGCTCCTGGAGCGGAATATGACATGGAGGGTGCGAAAGAGAGGGGGGAATCGAGAGCTGCGTGGAAAAGGAGGCAAGGGTGGGTAGAAAGAAAATGACGGTGGAAGGGGCGAGCGGAGGAGAAAACATCCTCCCAGCGACAGCGAGGAGCTATGATGGAGCTCCTGGAGCGGAATATGACATGGAGGGTGCGAAAGAGAGGGGGGAATCGAGAGCTGCGCGGAAAAGGAGGAAAGGGTGGGTAGAGAGAAAATGACGGTGGAAGGGGCGAGCAGAGGAGAAAACATCCTCCCAGCGACAGCGAGGAGCTATGATGGAGCTCCTGGAGCGGAATATGACATGGAGGGTGCGAAAGAGAGGGGGCAATCGAGAGCTGCGCGGAGAAGGAGGCAAGGGTGGGTAGAGAGAAAATGACGGTGGAAGGGGCGAGCGGAGGAGAAAACATCCTCCCAGCGACAGCGAGGAGCTATGATGGAGCTCCTGGAGCAGAATATGGCATGGAGGGTGCGAAAGAGAGGGGGGAATCGAGAGCGGCGCGGAGAAGGAGGCAAGGGTGGGTGGAGAGAAAATGACGGCGGAAGCGGCGAGCAGAGGAGAAAACATCCTCCCAGCGACAGCGAGGAGCTATGATGGAGCTCCTGGAGCTGGATGTAATATGGAGGGTGCGAGAGAGAGGAGGGAATCGAGAGCTGCGCGGAGAAGGAGGCAAGGGTGGGTAGAGAGAAAATGACGGTGGAAGGGGCGAGCGGAGGAGAAAACATCCTCCCAGCGACAGCGAGGAGCTATGATGGAGCTCCTGGAGCTGGATGTAATATGGAGGGTGCGAGAGAGAGGAGGGAATCGAGAGCAGCGCGAAGAAGGAGGCAAGGGTGGGTAGAGAGAAAATGACGGTGGAAGGGGCGAGTGGAGGAGAAAACATCCTCCCAGCGACAGTGAAGAGCTATGATGGAGCTCCTGGAGCTGGATGTAATATGGAGGGTGCGAGAGAGAGGAGGGAATCGAGAGCTGCGCGGAGAAGGAGGCAAGGGTGGGTAGAGAGAAAATGACGGTGGAAGGGGCGAGCGGAGGAGAAAACATCCTCCCAGCGACAGCGAGGAGCTATGATGGAGCTCCTGGAGCGGAATATGACATGGAGGGTGCGAAAGAGAGGGGGGAATCGAGAGCTGCGCGGAAAAGGAGGAAAGGGTGGGTAGCGAGAAAATGACGGTGGAAGGGGCGAGCAGAGGAGAAAACATCCTCCCAGCGACAGCGAGGAGCTATGATGGAGCTCCTGGAGCGGAATATGACATGGAGGGTTCGAAAGAGAGGGGGGAATCGAGAGCTGCGCGGAGAAGGAGGCAAGGGTGGGTAGAGAGAAAATGACGGTGGAAGGGGCGAGCGGAGGAGAAAACATCCTCCCAGCGACAGTGAGGAGCTATGATGGAACTCCTGGAGCGGAATATGACATGGAGGGTGCGAAAGAGAGGGGGGAATCGAGAGCTGCGCGGAAAAGGAGGCAAGGGTGGGTAGAGAGAAAATGACGGTGGAAGGGGCGAGCGGAGGAGAAAACATCCTCCCAGCGACAGCAAGGAGCTATGATGGAGCTCCTGGAGCGGAATATGACATGGAGGGTGCGAAAGAGAGGGGGGAATCGAGAGCTGCGCGGAAAAGGAGGCAAGGGTGGGTAGAGAGAAAATGACGGTGGAAGGGGCGAGCGGAGGAGAAAACATCCTCCCAGCGACAGTGAGGAGCTATGATGGAACTCCTGGAGCGGAATATGACATGGAGGGTGCGAAAGAGAGGGGGGAATCGAGAGCTGCGCGGAAAAGGAGGCAAGGGTGGGTAGAGAGAAAATGACGGTGGAAGGGGCGAGCGGAGGAGAAAACATCCTCCCAGCGACAGCGATTAGCTATGATGGAGCTCCTGGAGCGGAATATGACATGGAGGGTGCGAAAGAGAGGGGGGAATCGAGAGCTGCGCGGAGAAGGAGGCAAGGGTGGGTAGAGAGAAAATGACGGTGGAAGGGGCGAGCGGAGGAGAAAACTTCCTCCCAGCGACAGTGAGGAGCTATGATGGAACTCCTGGAGCGGAATATGACATGGAGGGTGCGAAAGAGAGGGGGGAATCGAGAGCTGCGCGGAAAAGGAGGCAAGGGTGGGTAGAGAGAAAATGACGGTGGAAGGGGCGAGCGGAGGAGAAAACATCCTCCCAGCGACAGCGAGGAGCTATGATGGAGCTCCTGGAGCGGAATATGACATGGAGGGTGCGAAAGAGAGGGGGGAATCGAGAGCGGCGCGGAGAAGGAGGCAAGGGTGGGTGGAGAGAAAATGACGGCGGAAGCGGCGAGCAGAGGAGAAAACATCCTCCCAGCGACAGCGAGGAGCTATGATGGAGCTCCTGGAGCTGGATGTAATATGGAGGGTGCGAGAGAGAGGAGGGAATCGAGAGCTGCGCGGAGAAGGAGGCAAGGGTGGGTAGAGAGAAAATGACGGTGGAAGGGGCGAGCGGAGGAGAAAACATCCTCCCAGCGACAGCGAGGAGCTATGATGGAGCTCCTGGAGCGGAATATGACATGGAGGGTGCGAAAGAGAGGGGGGAATCGAGAGCTGCGCAGAGAAGGAGGCAAGGGTGGGTAGAGAGAAAATGACGGTGGAAGGGGCGAGCGGAGGAGAAAACATCCTCCCAGCGACAGCGAGGAGCTATGATGAAGCTCCTGGAGCTGGATGTAATATGGAGGGTGCGAGAGAGAGGAGGGAATCGAGAGCTGCGCGGAGAAGGAGGCAAGGGTGGGTAGAGAGAAAATGACGGTGGAAGGGGCGAGCGGAGGAGAAAACATCCTCCCAGCGACAGTGAGGAGCTATGATGGAACTCCTGGAGCGGAATATGACATGGAGGGTGCGAAAGAGAGGGGGGAATCGAGAGCTGCGCGGAAAAGGAGGCAAGGGTGGGTAGAGAGAAAATGACGGTGGAAGGGGCGAGCGGAGGAGAAAACATCCTCCCAGCGACAGCAAGGAGCTATGATGGAGCTCCTGGAGCGGAATATGACATGGAGGGTGCGAAAGAGAGGGGGGAATCGAGAGCTGCGCGGAAAAGGAGGCAAGGGTGGGTAGAGAGAAAATGACGGTGGAAGGGGCGAGCGGAGGAGAAAACATCCTCCCAGCGACAGTGAGGAGCTATGATGGAACTCCTGGAGCGGAATATGACATGGAGGGTGCGAAAGAGAGGGGGGAATCGAGAGCTGCGCGGAAAAGGAGGCAAGGGTGGGTAGAGAGAAAATGACGGTGGAAGGGGCGAGCGGAGGAGAAAACATCCTCCCAGCGACAGCGATTAGCTATGATGGAGCTCCTGGAGCGGAATATGACATGGAGGGTGCGAAAGAGAGGGGGGAATCGAGAGCTGCGCGGAGAAGGAGGCAAGGGTGGGTAGAGAGAAAATGACGGTGGAAGGGGCGAGCGGAGGAGAAAACTTCCTCCCAGCGACAGTGAGGAGCTATGATGGAACTCCTGGAGCGGAATATGACATGGAGGGTGCGAAAGAGAGGGGGGAATCGAGAGCTGCGCGGAAAAGGAGGCAAGGGTGGGTAGAGAGAAAATGATGGTGGAAGGGGCGAGCGGAGGAGAAAACATCCTCCCAGCGACAGTGAGGAGCTATGATGGAGCTCCTGGAGCGGAATATGACATGGAGGGTGCGAAAGAGAGGGGGGAATCGAGAGCTGCGCGGAAAAGGAGGCAAGGGTGGGTAGAGAGAAAATGACGGTGGAAGGGGCGAGCGGAGGAGAAAACATCCTCCCAGCGACAGCGAGGAGCTATGATGGAGCTCCTGGAGCGGAATATGACATGGAGGGTGCGAAAGAGAGGGGGAAATCGAGAGCTGCGCGGAGAAGGAGGCAAGGGTGGGTAGAGAGAAAATGACGGTGGAAGGGGCGAGCGGAGGAGAAAACATCCTCCCAGCGACAGTGAGGAGCTATGATGGAACTCCTGGAGCGGAATATGACATGGTGGGTGCGAAAGAGAGGGGGGAATCGAGAGCTGCGCGGAAAAGGAGGCAAGGGTGGGTAGAGAGAAAATGACGGTGGAAGGGGCGAGCGGAGGAGAAAACATCCTCCCAGCGACAGCGAGGAGCTATGATGGAGCTCCTGGAGCGGAATATGACATGGAGGGTGCGAAAGAGAGGGGGGAATCGAGAGCTGCGCGGAGAAGGAGGCAAGGGTGGGTAGAGAGAAAATGACGGTGGAAGGGGCGAGCGGAGGAGAAAACATCCTCCCAGCGACAGTGAGGAGCTATGATGGAACTCCTGGAGCGGAATATGACATGGAGGGTGCGAAAGAGAGGGGGGAATCGAGAGCTGCGCGGAAAAGGAGGCAAGGGTGGGTAGAGAGAAAATGACGGTGGAAGGGGCGAGCGGAGGAGAAAACATCCTCCCAGCGACAGCAAGGAGCTATGATGGAGCTCCTGGAGCGGAATATGACATGGAGGGTGCGAAAGAGAGGGGGGAATCGAGAGCTGCGCGGAAAAGAAGGCAAGGGTGGGTAGAGAGAAAATGACGGTGGAAGGGGCGAGCGGAGGAGAAAACATCCTCCCAGCGACAGCGAGGAGCTATGATGGAGCTCCTGGAGCGGAATATGATATGGAGGGTGCGAAAGAGAGGGGGGAATCGAGAGCTGCGCGGAGAAGGAGGCAAGGGTGG
>NW_028119054.1:0-17436 GCF_965119305.1 Pelophylax lessonae | reverse complement strand
AGAGCATGGTTGCAGATTAAAGGCTGGAACATTTTGGAGTGGCCATCACAGTCACCAGACTTAAATCCGACTGAGAACCTCTGCTGGGACTTAAAGAAAGCAGTTGCAGTGCACAAGCCTAAGAATGTGACTGAACTGGAGGCTTTTGCCCATGACGAATGGGCGAAGATACCCGTAGATCGCTGCAAGACACTTGTGTCAAGCTATGCTTCACGTTTAAAAGCTGTTATAACTGTAAAAGGATGTTGTACTAAGTACTAAGATTGAATGTCACTTGGGGGTTGAATAAAACTGATAATGATGTGAGCACAGAAAAGACATTTGTGGTTATTTTATTATAAATGTTATGATATATTTGTCTGACCTACACGTGCCTCTTTGATTGATTTAATTGTAAGCAGGATGACTGAATGATCAAAATCAATGTCAAACTGGCCAAAACAATCAATTCCCCTGCTGATTTTGTACGTTTGCCCACTGACAAAAGAAATGATCAGTCTATAATGGTAGGTTTTTTATAACAGTGAGAGACCGAATAAAAACAAAAAATCCAGAAAAACACATTTCAAAAAAGTTATAAATTGATATGCATTTTAATGAGTGAAATAAGTATTTGACCCCCCCCCCCCTCCCAAAAACTTGACTTAGTACTTGGTAACAAAACTCTCGCAATCACAGAGGTCAGACATTTCTTGTAGTTGGCCACCAGGTTTGCACATACAGTGGGTACGGAAAGTATTCAGACCCCCTTAAATTTTTCACTCTTTGTTATATTGCAGCCATTTGCTAAAATCATTTAGGTTCATTCTTCTTCCTCATGAATGTACACATAGCACCCCATACTGACAGAAAAACACAGAATTGTTGACATTGTTGCAGATTTATTAAAAAAGAAAAACTGAAATATCACATGGTCCTAAGTATTCAGACCCTTTGCTCAGTATTTAGTAGAAGCCCCCTTTTGATCTAATACAGCCAGGAGTCTTTTTGGGAAAGATGCAACAAGTCTTTCACACCTGGATTTGGGGATCCTCTGCCATTCCTCCTTGCAGATCCTCTCCAGTTCTGTCAGGTTGGATGGTAAACGTTGGTGGACAGCCATGTTTAGGTCTCTCCAGAGATGCTCAATTGGGTTTAAGTCAGGGCTCTGGCTGGGCCATTCAAGAACAGTCACGGAGTTGTTGTGAAGCCACTCCTTCGTTATTTTAGCTGTGTGCTTAGGGTCATTGTCTTGTTGGAAGGTAAACCTTCGGCCCAGTCTGAGGTCCAGAGCACTCTGGAGAAGGTTTTTGTCCAGGATATCCCTGTACTTGGCCGCATTCATCTTTCCCTCGATTGCAACTAGTCGTCCTGTCCTTGCAGCTGAAAAACACCCCCACAGCATGATGCTGCCACCACCATGCTTCACTGTTGGGACTGTATTGGACAGGTGATGAGCAGTGCCTGGTTTTCTCCACACATACGCTTAGAATTAAGGCCAAAAAGTTCTATTTTGGTCTCATCAGACCAGAGAATCTTATTTCTCACCATCTTGGAGTCCTTCAGGTGTTTTTTTTAGCAAACTCCATGCGGGCTTTCATGTGTCTTACACTGAGGAGAGGCTTCCGTCGGGCCACTCTGCCATAAAGCCCCGACTGGTGGAGGGCTGCAGTGATGGTTGACTTTCTACAACTTTCTCCCATCTCCTGACTGCATCTCTGGAGCTCAGCCACAGTGATCTTTGGGTTCTTCTTTACCTCTCTCACCAAGGCTCTTCTCCCCCGATAGCTCAGTTTGGCCGGACGGCCAGCTCTTGGAAGGGTTCTGGTTGTCCCAAACATCTTCCATTTGAGGATTATGGAGGCCACTGTGCTCTTAGGAACCTTAAGTGCAGCAGAAATCTTTTTGTAACCTTGGCCAGATCTGTGCCTTGCCACAATTCTGTCTCTGAGCTCTTCAGGCAGTTCCTTTTGACCTCATGATTCTCATTTGCTCTGACATGCATTGTGATCTGGAAGGTCTTATATAGACAGGTGTGTGGCTTTCCTAATCAAGTCCAATCAGTATAATCAAACACAGCTGGACTCAAATGAAGGTGTAGAACCATCTCAAGGATGATCAGAAGAAATGGAAAGCACCAGTTAAATATATGAGTGTCACAGCAAAGGGTCTGAATACTTAGGACCATGTGATATTTCAGTTTTTCTTTTTTAATAAATCTGCAACAATGTCAACAATTCTGTGTTTTTCTGTCAGTATGGGGTGCTATGTGTACATTCATGAGGAAGAAGAATGAACTTAAATGATTTTAGCAAATGGCTGCAATATAACAAAGAGTGAAAAATTTAAGGGGGTCTGAATACTTTCCGTACCCACTGTATCTCAGAAGGGATTTTTTCCCACTCCTCTTTGCAGATCCTCTCCAAGTCTTTAAAGTGGAGTTCCACCCTATTTTTATACTTACCTCCATCTTCTCGCTCCGGGTCACCTGAAAAAGAAATGGATAATCGCATATTTTTTTTTTTTTTACTTGCCTCGTAGCGAAGAAAAAATACTTACCTTACTTCCTTCTTCCTCCTTCCTCGGCCGCGGCCCGTCGTCACTTCCTGGCTCTGCAATGATTCCTGGGAGCTGAACGTCATAGCTCCCAGGAATCATTGCGCCTGCACCGGCCCCGACGTCAGTTCCGGGTCGCGCGCGTCATCCCCTTCTAAACAGCTTCTGGGCATGCCCAGAAGCTGTAGAGGGATGACGCGCGCGACCCGGAAGTGACGTCGGGGCCGGCGCAGAGCATCGTGGGACCAAAGAAGGCGGAAGAAGACGCCGAAGGGGATCTCGCTGGCTTCAAGCTGCCCACATCTGAGATGGCAGCGCTGGACAAGACGTTTGCAAGGTAAGTATTTGTCCTAACAGGTAAGTGCAACCCGGGACAGATCAGAGGCTAGCCATTGTGGAATGTACTAGCCCTGACTGTCCCGGGGGTATTAAAAAAAAAAAAAAAAAAAAAAAAAATCCAGGGTGAAACTCCGCTTTAAGGATTCAAGGTTGACATTTGGTAACTTGAACCTTCAGCTCCATCCACCTGTTTTCTATGGAATTAGGGTCTGGAGACTGGCTAGGCCACTCCAGGACCTTTAAAAGAGAAGTATGAAGTTTATTTTTCTCCCCATTTTTACCTGCCCAGGTGGATACAGCATCCGTCCCCCGATGCCTCTGCACGATCCTGACAGCTCTCTGATATGCCCCCCTCCTCGCTCATTGGAGCGCTGGGCTGTGGAGTGTCGGGGAGTGGCTGGCTTAGGCTCTAAGAGGCTCTCTGAGAGGCTGAGCCGGGTGTCGGTTCGGGCACCTGGTGGTGGCAATGACGTGGTGCCTGGACTGACTTCTGTGACATCAGCAGAGAGTGGAATTCAGCCTGCTCTCTTCTGAAAACAGGTTACAGGAGTGAAAAACAAACTGCACTCCTCTGATTCATAGGAGAAGTACAGCAAGACGAGCTTTGTCTGTACATCTTCTTTAATGTGCTTCTTCTTGAGCCACTCCTTTGTTGCTTTGGTTGTGTGTTTTGGGTCATTTTGAAATACCCGTCCATGACCCATTTTCAATGCCCTGGCTGAGGAAGGAGGTTTTCACCCAAGATATGACACTGCATGGCCCTGTCCATCGTTCCTTTGATGCAGTGAAGTTGTCCTGTCCTCCTTAGCAGAAAATCACCCTGCAAAGCATGTTTTCACCTCCATGTTTGACAGTGGGGATGGTGTTCTTGGGGGTCATAGGCAACATTCCTCCTCCGCCAAACAGCAAGTGGAGTTGATCCAAAAGCGCTTGATTTTGGTCTCATCTGACCACAAGACTTTCACCCAGTTCTCCTCTGAATCATTCAGATGTTCACTAGCAAACTTAAGATGGGCCTGTACATGTGCTTTCTGGAGCAGGGGGACCTTGTGGGCGCTGCAGGATTTCAGTCCTTCACAGTGTAGTGTGTTACCAATTGTTTTCATGGTGATTATGGTCCCAGCTGCCTTGAGATCATTGACAAGATTCTTCCGTGTAGTTCTGAGCTGATTCCTCACCGTTCTCATGATCATTGGAACTCCACGAGGTGAGATCTTGCCTGGAGCCCCAAACTGAGAGAGATTGACAGTTCGTTTGTGTTTCTTCCATTTGTGAATAATCGCACCAACTGTTGTCACCCTCCCACCAAGCTGCATGGTGATTGTCTTATAGCCCATTCCAGCCTTGTGTAGGTCAACAATCTTGTTCCTGACATCCTTGGACAGCTCTTTGGTCTTGGCCATCGTGGAGAGATTGGAATCTGATTGATTTGATTTGCTTCTGTGGACAGGTGTCTTTTTTTTATTTTTTTATTTGTATTTATTTTTTTTATACAGGTAACAAGCTGAGCTTAGGAGCACTCCCTTCGAGAGAGTGCTCTTAATCTTAGCTAATTACATGATAGACACCTGGGAGCCAGAAATCTTGCAGGTTGATGGGGGATCAAATACTGTATTTCCCTCATTAAATGCTAATCGATAACTTTTTTGAAATGCGTTTTTCTGGATATTTTTGTTTGTTCTGTTCTGATCATTTATTTGTCAGTGCGCAAATGTACAAAATCAGCAGAAGATCAAATACTTTATATATAGATATAGATGGATATCTCTATCCAGGATGCAATACACCCAGACCTAATCTTTCTGTTTTGGGTAGTTCCTGGTGTGTGGAATCCACAGTGGCTAATCTCAAGTGTGTGTGTGTGTGTGTGTGTGTGTGTGTGTGTGTGTGTGTGTGTGTGTATGTGTATATATATATATATATATATATATATATATATATATATATATATATATATATATATATATATATATATATATATATATAAAATATATATATATAAAAATATATATATATAATTTGTGTGTGTGTGTGTATATAGTAGAATAGTTCCTGGTAGGATGCTGCAAGACATGGAGTTCTGCTCACCATGTCGGGTTCTTTATATTTTATCTATCATGTACAGTGGCATGGTGTCATCAGGGGTCACAGATAGGAACTCTGTTGGGGAGAAAAAAGGCAACTTTGTGACTTAGATCACCAGAGCCTTCAGTATGTGAAATATTGACAGATCCTTTAAATGACATTTCTTTATAGATAGATGGATTTATATTTTTTAAGGAGTGTGTATTTCCTAAAAAGTTATCTTTTGTTTTCAGGGAGTTGAAATTTGCAAACCTAAGCACCCCCAGGGTGGGTTCTGCAGCGTATTAGACATTCCCCAGCTCTCTTTTGTTGCGCTGTGTGAATCCCTTCCAGACTCTGCTTCTGTCTCGGTATCCTGAGTCACGTAAAACACTTTCACCTTCTGAATGTTTTAATTGTGAACAGGCGGGATCTGCTGTGAAAACTTGCTGGGTCAACTCTTTTCCCCTCCCCGCTCTCAGACTGGGATGTCTTACCCACAATGACATCATGCTGGCTGCTGGCTGTGGGAAGTCATCGCTCAGCTGCACTCAGAATGGGACTCTGTGCCTTCCTAGCAAACTCAATGGATCCTGCAATCCTAGGCTGGTGCCCTTCTTCTGTTTTCAGCCGGTGTGCCTAGTGGGTGCTATGTGGGGGAACCTTCGTGACAGCTAAAATGTCACCTCTGTTTAGCTGGGTGGCTAAGGTAAGCTTCAGCAACAACCTAATGAACTTTAGAAGGCATCAGGGTGATAATACAGGTGCAGGGTGCAATGACTCATTCACTACTTGATCAGACCTGGGTGACTGCTTAACCAGTTTCTTTAGCATTGATGTGTTTCTATTGGTCAGGAAGAGAATTTCCAAAAAGAAAATAATACCCTGCAGCTCTATACCAATTCAGGATGTAGCATGTTGATGATAATTCTTGTATTAGGCAGATTTGTTTTATGGTTATTAATGCTGGCCATGCACGGTTAAAAAATCGATTTGATATGCTCGATTGTTCCACTTTGAATCGTTGGTGGGCTAATATCGATTATCAAAATGCAAAGTTTTATGGCAAAAAAACAAGCCACCGTTTCAGATTTTTGAGCCTAAACCATTACTTTTCTAAACCGTAGTGGAATCGATCGAAAAAATCTACAGCTCATGTTAATGTATCCCCGGATCGTGTCATTAGTCGACTAAAAATGTACCCTTTATGTTGCTATTATACAGTCGTCTTGTACAATATCTGTACAACCTCTGTTCTGTTCTGTTTGTTTATCTTCAACTATGTAGTGCAAGGGCGCATTTGATTGGAAACAAATTGAAAGTGTTTAGATTTGACCTCATATTATGTGGTTTATGATAAATCTAAAGGAGATTGTACAGACACTGTATAATGTATGGCCAATTGGCTTTAAATGCATTTGGAGATACAGTTTGGTCTTTCTTGTGACTGTATCCCTTCGCTAAGTTTGTGCAATTCCGTGTTCAATTACGTGTTCATGTTAACCCTTTACATTGAGGAAGTTAAACTGAACCCTATACAATGAGGAAGTTGGACAGAGTATTTGCATGCAAGGTAAGTAGCAGGGACCTATAATATTGTGTGGGTATTCATCTTTTGTATGCTAACACTCTGGCTATGTAACGATCCTCTGCTGCATCCAGCAGCCGCACTATATTTACTGGGCTTTTGCCTGAGGCTCAGGAGCTTCCTAGGAAGGTGTGTTAGGTATGCAACGTGTTGCAGCTTCATGCAGGCTGCCTGTGTTCAGGTTGTTTTTACATTATAGACACCCCAGCGAATAAAATTCAAAACACGAACAACTAACCTACAAAGCCATTTACAACTCTGTCCTGAGCTATATCACCCTAACTGTACCCTCCTCTCCTCCCAAGACCTCCTGCTCTCTAGTTCCCTTGTCTTCTCCTCCCATTTTGTTTCCAGGACTTCTCCAGAGCCTCTCTCATCCTCTGGAACTTCCTATCCCAATCTGCCTAGTTATCTCCTACTCTGCCCACTTTAAGGCAATCCCTGAGAACTCCTCTCTTCAGGGAGGCCTATCCTGCCTTCAGCTAACTGAATCTTCTAATCTAACAGGATCCCTCTAATCTTCAGGGCTCTTGTATTGAATTGTTTTGTGGCAGTATTGTCTCCCTGTGTATTGTAAAGAGCTGCGATAACTGTTTGCATTATATAAATCCTGTAAAATAATAATTAATAATTATTATAAAAATACAGGATTTGTATGGCGCAGTGCTTTACAATATTAAGGCAAACGGTACCAGTTACAATACAGGAAGAATTAGACAGCCCTGCTCATTGGAGCTTACAATCTAGGAGGGAGGGTCAAGTGATAATAGACACCCTTAAATCGGAGTTCCACCCAAAAGTGGAACTTTCGCTTTAAATATTGCTGACCCCCTGACATGCCACATTTGGAATGTCATTATTATTTTTTTGGGATAGGGGGAGAAGCGGCTAACTAGGTTTGACAGGTACCCGCTCCCACTTCCGCTCAGGCCGCCTAGGCGGCTCGAGCGGGAGTTCTCCTCTCCCCCTCTCTCCCTGCAATCCTCTGGGACACGTCACGGGTCTCAGAAGATTGCCCAGCCATTCACAACGGTGCACAGCCGGGTGCCCACACTAGAGATGCCGGCACCGCTGAAAGGAGAGGGGCGGCTGGATCGTGGGACGTGTGTATGCGTTTTTGTAGCTGCTGACACAAAAATTAGTGGAGCCCCACTTTAAGTACAAACCTAGATCAAAATCTTCACCCTGAAACACGATTTGCTTCAGACTTGTGGCAGTAGAAGAGTTTTGCATTTGCGAAGTATTGTACACTGCTTGGGTATTATAAATAGGTTTTCTGCCACTGTAAGTTATTGGAAGCAGCATAAGTAAATAAAACGCCAGTCTGAATATAATAAAACTTACATCAGTTGCACAGATTGCCCTGTTTCCCGAGTGACGCTTCTCTAGAGGTTATCTTGCTGGAAAACACACACACACCTGCCTGGAAGGTTGTCTAGAGGTAGATCTCTATATGATCACAGCATTCAGAGTTCAGTTCTGTTTTCTAGTGCAGTTTAGATATTGAATGCTGCTGATAAGGGAGAGATGGTGTCTGCAGGGGCTTTAAAGTGATACTAAACACACACTGTTTAATTTACATTGTCCCTTCTATTTCTGTATGTGGATGATGGCAATGTAATTATTTTAAATAAAACATTTTTTTCCTAATCGATATACAGCTAAACTGAAGAGAAAGGGGAATTGAAGAAGGTGTGTGGAAAACAGCCGGTCCTTAGTTTGATATACTTACCCACCAGTCTGCTAACAAACCAAATAAACCTGTCTAACAAAATGGGTTAAAACAGGGGTTTAGATAACACACATTTACAAACGCATGTATAAGCCTCACCACGGCACCCTGTGTATCTTGCAGTCCTAACATTTCCTAACACTACTCAACCTGAGTGTCTCCACAATGGATGCACATGAATGCTGATAGATGGATGGGAAACAGGTGGGCTGGGAGATGGCCCTGTCCTCCCCCCAACCTGCTTCCATCCTAGACTGGTAATGAAAAACTAATGGCTATGTAATAGCCATAGGGTGCAAACTAAACAATGGCCAGCTGGGAAACGCACACCCCCATCCCTATAATATAGATGGTAAAGGCGAATTGGGAGTGTCTTTGAGTGATACACCAGCCTGTAAAGCAAGCGTCTCCATCCCTGGTAACCTACAAAACATGGGCAGTTTTGGGACTTTAGACACCGGCGAGCACTGCTCAGCGTCTCCATAACAAAACTGAAGAGAAAGGGGGATTAAAGAAGGTGTGTGGAAAACAGCCGGTCCCTAGTTTGATATACTTACCCACCAGTCTGCTAACCAACCAAATAAACGGGATGGGGGTTTGTGTTTCCCAGCTGGCCATTGTTTAGTTTGCACTCTATGGCTATTGCATAGCCATTAGTTTTCATTACCAGTGTTGGATGGGAGCAGGTTGAGGGAGGATTGGGCCATCTCCCAGCCCACCTGTTTCCCATCCATCCATCAGCATTCGTGTGCATCCATTGTGGAGACACTCAGGTTGAGAAGTGTTAGGACTGCAGGATACACAGGGTGCCGTGGTGAGGCCTTGCAGCTTATTCATGTGCTTGCAAATGTGGGTTAACTAAACCCCTGATTTTAACCTATTTTGTTAGACAGGTTTATTTGGTTTGTTAGCAGACTGGTGGGTAAGTATATTAAACTAAGGACCGGCTGTTTTCCACACACCTCTTTAATCCCCCTTTCTCTTCAGTTTTGTTATATACAGGGATGGAGACGCTGAGCAGTGCTCGCCGGTGTCTCAATTAAAGTCCCAAAACTGCCCATGTTTTGTAATCGATATGCAGCTGTCACAGGACCCAGCACTTTCCTAGCCTGTCTGCAGGGAAACATAAGCAGGAGGAGCTTCTAGTCCTCTGCTGCTGGTCACGTGTTAAAAAAAAAAAAAACACCCTTTGAATTACAGAGTAAAAATAAATATCAATAAACTGTTTTAAATTTGCATACAAATATATATTTGAAATTAAGCCTTTATTTCGTGGGAAAAACATTGTGTGGGCAGATTTCTGCCAGTCACAGGCTGTGTCATGTCCCTCCAGCCTGTGTCTTAGAATAAGAGGGAGGTGAAGCCTCCATCAATCAAGATATTTTATCCCTCCCCTATTGTGTTTAGCTGGTTAGTGGGCATGGAGGAAGAGAGAGGGAGTGGGCTGTCATTTACCACTGTTTATACGCCCACATCTGTGACTCTATAGTCACATGGGCTACTCAGATGTGATCGGGAGGAAATTCTCAGCATAGAAACTCACTGAGCATGTGCAGAGTTGCCACCACCGCCACAAAATCCTTAGCTGAATTGGGGACATGAACAGAAGGTGAAGATAAAGAGCAGCAGGATTACCAGGTTTTTTTTTTATTTTGCAAAATACAGAAAACAAATTTCATAGTGAGTGAATATGACCAGCATGTAATACAGCATTTGATTGTTTTTATGATGTGGGTTCAGTGACATTTTAATGTATCCACTGTCATTTTGGGGGTTGTATAAAGGCCACTCACGGTAATCTGCTCCAGTGTATTTACGGCCTATGGGTACTTGGCCTTACATGTACAGGCAAGTGTATCTAAACTCAAAACAACAAATCTAAAATATTGCAGCTTCCCCGTCCCTAAGTGCCGGTTCACACTAACGCGGCACGACTGTGGGTGCGACCTGTGAAGTCGCGTTTACCGCGACTTCGGCGCGACTTGCACGTACTTCATATAATGAATGTCAATGCAAGTCGCTCCAGGTCGCCCTGAAGTAGTACAAGAACTACTTTCCAAGTCGGAGCGACTTGAGTCGCTCCTATTAGAACGGTTCCCGTAGCAGTGCATGGACCACGACTTGTCAGGCTGACCAGTCGTCTGACAAGTCGTGGTAGTGTGAATGGGCACTTAATGTGTTGGCTGTATTAGTTTTCTGTTTTCAAGCCCCCTTTTTTTTTTTTTACACTTGCAAATGTGGCCTTTTACCTTACCCTGTGGGAGACTCAGCAGGGTTCCTTGCGTTTAGCTGCGGGCAAGCAGCCCTATTCAAAGCAATAGGAGGCTGGCTGTCTGCTGATATCTGTGGCTGTTTGTATGTAATCAGGCAGTGATTACCTGAGGATGATTGGTCCTGGGCCCGACCGTCTGTGACATGGGCAGATCCTACTCAGGTGATTGCTGCATGACTGATTACATGGGAACAGGTGCAAATAGCTGCTGACGTTGTCAGCCTCCCATTGCTTTGAATACAGCTTCCTGTCCACAGTTAATTGAAAGAAAACCCCACTGATAATGTGCATAGCGTCCTATTTCCACCTGGTTATCCTGTAAATTACACCCTTCCTGTAGCTGCGTTACCCCTACATTGTATTTATGAAGGAAGCCATTGTACCCCCTCCCTCCTTTCTTCCCTAAGCTGCTCTCCTGGTATGGACTACAAACCTGACCTTATTGCTTCATCTTTATTACATGATAAGGGATGGTTTACAGAACATGGCTGGGAAGGAAGATACTCTCCGGTGCTGTTCACAGGTAGAGACAGGGACCCTTCATTTCTGGCAAGATCAACTGGTACTTTCTTTACTTGCTGAACATACGCTTAGGTTGGGAATAGGAAAACTAAGGCTAGATTCACATGTATGTAGGTTCAGGACCGCGTGTAAATTGCTTGTGTTCCTGCACTCTCAGCAAAAGCGTAAATATCTGCTGCTGTTTAGCAGATGCCGGGGTGCCACCATTGATTCTTAAAGTGGAAGTAAATCAAGTAATCAACTTGAGGGGTCAGCAACAGGCAGGGCATTTGTGGCAGAGGAGACCCTATTCTTTTTCCATAAATGTACAAGCACACGGGAGTCAAATGACTCCCGTGTGCTTGTACAGGAGTGGCGTCATTGTGGCTTGGCCTAGTAAGTGGCCAAAGGCATGGCACACGGAAGGAAGACCGGGTGAAGATGGAAGTGCCAGGGCTCTGTCGGATCAGTCCCAGCGCTGCGCTGCAGGACACCATTTGACAGGTAAGTCCACCATATTGTACTAATATGCTGTGCATACTAGTACATTATGGCATAACCCACCTAGGGGGCCTTAATATATACATATATATATGTTTACAAGTTAAAATCAGTATTTTTTGCTAGAAAACTACTTAGAACCCCCAAACATTGTATATATTTTTTTGCAAAGACTCTGGAGAATAAAATGGCGCCCATTGCAATATTTTTTGTCACGCAGTATTTCCGCAGCGGTCTTTCAAACACCATTTTTTAAAATTTTTTAATGGTTACCAGTTTAGCGTTAGAGTGTAGCTCTTTTTTTTTTTTTTTTTAATTATTGCTTTGGCAATTGCAGCGATATCTCACATGTGTGGTTTGAACAGAGATTTCATTCGTGGCGCAACTTCCGTATACGTTCTCTTTTGTGTGCGAGCTCACCGTGACGGGCGGCGGCTAAAATTAAATAAATAAATCTGATCACTTTTATTGCTGTCATAAGCAATGTAAACATCCCTTGTGACAGCAATATGCAGTGACAGGTACTCTTTATGGAGGGATTGAGGGTCTAAAAGACCATAAACCCCTCCACTACACTTCCATGTATTCAAAACGCAGAAAAGGGCATTTTTGAATACTCACTTTTTGAATCTGCCGCCTTTAGCAGCCGAGTAACCCGGATGTGACGTCATGGACGCCGCCTCCGGGTTACGTCATCGGAGACCCGCGACCGAAGCCGCTTTCGGCTTTGGTCGGGACTCCATCCAGCCGGCGGACGCGCCGGCTGGTTGCATGGGTCTCCCGGTGGGATGGGAGACCCGGGCAGAACCGCGGGAGGGGGGGGGGGTCTTCCCCTCCCGCTTGCCGGGGTAACGATCAAGGGGCTCCCGAGGCGCATCGGTCGTTCTAGCCGGAAAAGCTGTCCGCCCGCTCTAAACAACGGTACCGGGATGATGCCTCTAGCTAGAGGCATCACCCTGGTACAACCACTTAGTCAGCCGACGCAGGTCTACGTCAGTTTGCGTTAAGTGGTTAATGGCGCCCCCATGCTTCGGAAACTGATGTGGGTTTTCCTGTGTGTGGAAGCGCATAGCACTATGCCGTTTCCTTGCGGCTTTAGAAAAGGTTAGGGACTTTTTTCCCTGCATTTCTCTCGCAGGTACAGCTGGTCCTTCATATGTATAGAATGGTTTGCCTGCACAAACAGGGGCCATAAGGAAACCGCATAAGTGTGAACCTAGCTTAATGCAGCCACCACCTCCAATGACTACTTGGGTTTAGACGCTCTTTAAAAGCCTAATATTTATCATATTTGTACTGTTGCTGTGTATTACAGTGCTCCAGTTTGCTTTCCAGTTGTGTAAATATTTCCTTTTGAGCAGAAACTGTGTATACAAAGTTGAAATGTTTCCAAGCCTGTGTGTAAGCTGTATATTGGGCCTAATTACAGTGTCTACGCAGGACGGCCCTATAACAAATACATCTTCTAAATGAGGATAGTGGGGGCCATAATTGGTGAGAAGAAATGTCATAGAATTGAATAAGCAAGTTCTAAAAACTCTCCAACCAATCACTGTAAGGCTAGGTTCACACTGTTGCATTGAGATTTTGATCTGACTTTCAGTGCGATTGTGCGATACAACTAGTATGCGGTTGTCTGCATATTCTATGGGGTCAGAATCATGCTAGAATTGCACCAAAGTAGTACAGGAACCTTTTCCAAAATTGTGTTGTGCTGCATTGATGGTGAACTGGCACCAGGGTGGATTAAAATCGATTGATTTAAAAAAAAAAAAAAAAAATATTACAAAACAAATTTTTTAAATTATTTTTTTAATTTAAATTGTAATTTTTTTAAATCAAATTTTATTTTAATAAAAATAAAAGAATAGAAAATGATCCGCGCTTAGGATAGGGAGAAAATTATCAAAGTGATGGCTGCAGCCTACCTCCTGGCTATAATCCAGCAGATTTATAGTAAAATATAAATGGTTGGAGGAGAGGTGAATGGCGCTGCCTACTATAGATGTAAATTACAGGTATAGTGTAAGTGAATGAATGATTCAACCCACCAGTAGGAGCAGGTGTAATCACAGTAAAAAATCAGACACTATATAATAAACACACCGTGTGAAACTACTGCCGCCACGTCCCTCATCTTGTTGTATCACTGCCGCATCACCAGCCGTCCCATTAAAGTGAATGGGACTGTCGGTATGTCAACAGCGGGTCAGAGGAGGAGCCTCTGCGGGACAGAGATGACCGTTTCTCTTTAAAAATGATGACTTAAATCAAGCCTTTTTACTAGCGATTTAAATCTTTTATTTATATCAACTTGATTTAAATCAAATTCACCATCACTGGCACCATTGAAAACAATGTGATTTCCATTGTCATGGGATTCTATGTGACTCAAGTCGCATCTGAAATGACACTAGTTTGAACCAGGCCGAAGTAGAAATGCAGACAAGGCATCTCTCTATATGCCATACATTCATAGATGTCTGAAGCTGCCATACAATGCTTTTCATCTAGAATGATGTTGAGCTGCATCATGAATCAGGAGTTCCGCCAGGGAACCCCAGGGAATTTCAGTTCTTGTGTGCAAAAAGCTTTTCTGAAAAGCTGGCCTGGCCCTTTCACCACTCTATTGGTTCTTAAACAGTGGCCAAACTACCAGGGTCACAAAGGTCGCACTTGTGACTGGGCTCTGGTGTTCCGGCTCCGTGGTGTGGTTTCCTGGAAGTGGGGAAGGGTACCTGTCAAAAACAGGTACCCGTTCCTGCCCTCCCCCCTAAAAGGTGCCACATTTGTCACTGGAGGGGTGGGGAAGGGGGGATGCAAATGAGCGGAAGTTCCTCTTTTGGGTGGAACCTCGGCTTTAAATATGAATAATGGGTTCAGTAGCCATTAGTGAGGTAAATTGAGAGGTTTGTCAGCTCCCAGCATTAGTGAAGCTAGTATTTGCATATTGGGGTGCACCCACAAAACCTGTGATGTGTGTGGGCATTGGAGGGAACCTGCTTTTGATTAGTACAACTTAATTGTTTTTTTTTTTATATTAAAACTGGTACTTTCAAGGTTTTGTAAAGCACCTTCAGGTTTTGCTCACACCT
The DNA here is from genome assembly GCF_965119305.1 of Pelophylax lessonae. NCBI lineage: Eukaryota > Metazoa > Chordata > Amphibia > Anura > Ranidae > Pelophylax > Pelophylax lessonae. Next base: position 2,809 of record NW_028119054.1, on the reverse strand, counting down.
ACTGTATGTGATGTGAGAATATATTGCAGTACATGTCCTGACAGGCACACTGCAGTGCCATTCATTCTTTATAGCACCCCAACAAACAAATGTGCGCTCTATTGCACCACAACTCATGGTAACTAATTGCTGTGTGTTGTAGTGTGACGCAATTTGCGGGAAAAAAAGGCGTCCACACTTTTGTGCAATTAGCACGTGTTTTGGTGTGTCACATTAAGCACAGGCCATTCATTTGAGTAGGTGTGAACGGAGCCTTGAATCGAACTATATTTTATTTTAACTATATATTATATTGGAAAAAAAAGCTTACATGGGTTAATGCTAATTCTACCTTTCACAGCACTTGTCATGTTACACCCATATTTCGGGAATGTATACAATGAATAGTACTTTGTGTTGGCCCACAGTCTGGTATGAAGTCATTTCCAAACCTGAGGTAATGTTGTGACCGGCCTGATAAAGGAGGGGCAGCTGCTGCTGGATATTGTAGGTTGTAGAGGGGTCACCACCAGGTTTTGGCTTGGCTAAAAATGGAGATCACTAATCTTCAGCAAAGCAGGTTTCTCTTTAGCCAGAGCCTATGATTGCTTAAACCCCGCTCAGTCATTTTTACCTACAGGTAAGCCTACAATAAAGCTTACCTGAAGTCAAAATGTGCTCTGAAGGTCCAGAATACCTTGTTGGCACTTCAGAGCTTCGTGCCGGAACTGAGGGCACCCACGTTCATATGAGGGAGTGACGTCATCGTGGCTCCGGCCAATCACATAGCCGGAGCGCCCAAACCTGGAAGAAAGACGTAGAACATGTCAGCCTTCTCAGCGGTGACAGTACAACGCTGGAGGGTGTCGTTCCAAAGTGGGTATTTCATAATGTGCTAGTATACTATGCATACTAACACATTATGCCATTGCCTTGATTTTCTTTTTTTTGTGCAACATCTGCTATTTACAACCGCTTTAAGCCTGCTGGGTTAAACTAAAAAAAAAAAAAAAAAAAAAAAAAAAAAACGAAAAACAATCCGATGTTAGCACAGAAATTTCCCCTGCTTGTTCTATTGTGTTCTGACAGCCCCCCCCCCCAACCACCACCACCAAAACACACCGGTCAGTGCTTTCGGCCATTGGCACTAGAGATATATTTGGGGGTTATTTACTAAAACTGGAGAGTGCAAAACTGGTGCAGCTCTGCGTAAAAATCAGCTTCCAGGTTATATTGCCACATTCTAAAGCCCCGTACACACGCGTCAAAATTTGGCAGGGAATTTTTGTCCGATGACCGATCTGCCGATTTTCGGCTTGTTAGTATGATACTTCCGACTCCGACTTTTCGGCCAAAAAAAATCTGGTGTGCAGGCTATAAAATTTTTGTCCGCATTGAAAAAACATCCGATTTTCGTGCAGTCAGTACAGATTTCGACAGGGAAAAATCTAATGAGCAAGACTGGGCATGCTCAGAGAAGAAAGAACACAAAGCAATCCAACACATGACATCACTTCTGAAGTAGAATTCTGTCGTGCGGGAAAATTCGTGTGCAGTCTAGAGCACATTCCAACCAACAAAACACAACTCTGGACAAAAGACGGGCGATCGGTCAGGCCGATAATCGTTGCGTGTGTACGAGGCTTTATTGTGCAAGCTGAAGTTGGAAGCTGATTGGCTACCATGCACAGTTGCACCAGATCACTCCAGTTTTAGTAAATCTAAAATGCCATTGAGTCTGCCAATGCTGACCTTCCTTTCTAACAAAGCTGGTTGTCCTACTGATGCCTGGCTATATATTGCCTTACCAACTTCGGGCACAACAAAAATACCCTTTAGACAGGGCATTCCTTCCCTCCCCCGCACTGTCAAGGGTAAATGCTTATGCTAATGCCTGTTATGGCGAGGAATGAATAAGTAAGGTGTAATACTTACCTTATACTTTGCTCCAGCCGGGTGCCTCTAGTTGTGGGACGCTTTTCAAATGTTCTTACCTTAATTGTAACACCGAATACATAATATATGTGATTACATGTAGAGCTTGTTTGATCTAATATGTAGGCTGTACGACTACGACCAGGCATCTGCGGGACCTTGCAGAGAACCATTCCATGAATGTTGCATGCCACTTTGAGCCCCATGGGGGGGAATATATTGGCCCTTAGGCTTCAAGCTATTGAAAAGGGTTAGGTGTCCAGTGTGCAGAGGCGATGGTTTCAGGCTTTTATGCAGGCATGAGGTTTTTTGGATTTTTAATCAATCTACAAGGATACCATGGGGTCTGAATTATGAATGGGATTTTTATTAGAAATCATGGAGGATGCCTGCATAAATGTCAGGCAAAGCAAGCAGCAGTTCCAGGCCTAGTTTCCTATGTATTTATTATGTTTTTTCAAAGTGTATGGCTGAATTTGCATCCGCACATCCAATCGCATGTAATGAAGGAGCAGTGCGCTCCGATATTACATGCGATCACTGCACTCGCAAGAGTGAACCGGCCCTAAGGCTCGGTTCACACTGCCACAAAGAGAAAGTCACAACTTTGACACTCCACTTCTTTGCAGCTTGAAAGTAGTGCAGGAACCTTTTTCTAAGTTGCGGTGACTTGAGTTGCACCAATTAGAACAGTTCCATTGAAGCTAATGGAGTGTGACTTGTCATGGGACTTTGAACTCTCAAAGTTGCATGACAAGTCGCGGTAGTGTGAACTGCGCCTATAGCTGATCTTCAGCCATGAAGTGAAAGTGCCTCCTGCCCACCCCTCCTCTGCCCTGCTACATGCATAGCGTTTTTTCTGTTTTAAGAATAAGGGTTTATACTCGTCCCCCAT
>NW_028119055.1:0-17442 GCF_965119305.1 Pelophylax lessonae | reverse complement strand
AATGAAGTAAAATGAAGTTGGAATTCCCAGAACTGTAACTTAAATGCAACTTAAGGACTTGCTAACTTTCTAGCTGCCAAAAGTCACTATGCTGTCCACCGGTGGGAAAAATGCAGATGCTCTTTTTCTGTAGAAAATGAAGATGCACCTGGCTGCTTTCTAGGTTCCCAAAGCAAGAGGTGTAGGGTAGCTGTACTGGCTTTAAGTGACTCTCAGCCGTCCCATAGTAGCAAGCAAGCTGGGTCTTGCACCTGGCTGCTTCTCCTCTTTAGGATCTGGGGTATAGTGGTTGAAGCTACTCACTCAGTCCCTTTGGTGGATCCTGAAGGTCATGTAACTGCTGGACTAGCCTCCTGTTGAACAGGTCCAGATGACTCCCAAGATGACTTCAGCTAAGCCTAGCTGAGACTAAAAGGTTGTGAGGCTTCTGCTGCTTCTGGTCTCTCTCTCTTTCTCTCTCTCTCTCTCTCTCTCTCTCGCGCACTCTCTCTCGAGTGTGCGATGACTGTGGCGGCAATGGTGTGGTCACTTAAGCAGATGTGTGGTATGGTTTATCATATTTTTAATCATATACTGGATGTAACAGTACCTCCCGGATGGATGTTTCAATACTAGCTTGGTATAAAGCCAGGTCTCAACTGAGTAGTAGCTCTGATAAAATCACACACAAATTTTCCCCCTGTAGCATAATCACAATCTAAATTAAAATAAAATAAACTGTGTAACCACTCTCACACATATTGGTGAGCTGCCAATGGGGTACATTTTGGCATTTTGGCAATAGTTTTTACACAATTGTGTCTTTGTCGACTTACAGACAATTCACAGTGAACTAAGCATACTAAACAAATTGTTTTTCAAATACTTACTGTTGAAACATGAAAAGACAAAGTTTCTCTTCAAGTATCCACTAGACAACTTTCTCTTCAAGTATCCACTAGACAACTCTCTCTTTAAGACCCCGTTCAGACAGGGGCGACATGACTTCATGGGGCGACCTCGGCGCGACTTGCACGGACTTCATATCATTGAAGTCAATGCAAGTCGCCTCCAGGCCGCCCCAAAGTAGTACAGGACCCCTTTTCTAAGTCGCTCCTATTAGAACGGGTCCTGTGCTAATCAATGGCGAGCGACCCACTGCGACTTGTCAGACGACCAAGTCGCCTGACAAGTCGCGCTAGTGTGAATGGGGACTAAGTATCCATTAGACAACTTCACTCAGTGTAAAGTTGTAACCAAAATCTAAAATCTACATCAAACAGCTACAATTAAATAAAAAATGATAGCGCTAATTTGTTAACTAATAAACAGGTGCAGAGGGATTTCAAAAACAGTGTGAATGAAGCTCCAAAGGCTAGTTTAGTATGAACTTACTTTTTTGGTTTCAACCAGCCCTCTAAATTAACCTTCCAGTCAGGGCCGCTGATAGAAATCATGGGGCCCCGTACAGCCTACCTGACGGGGCCCCCTTCAGCCCCATCCCTGGCCCCTCCCCAGACCCCGCCTTGAAACAAAGTGCAATCACCACACCATGCCATATTGGCATCCATAGTAAATATGTGAAGTAAGTGTGCAGTGCAATGCAGTATAAAACTCACAACAGACAATCAGCTGCTTCTGCCTGCCGCACAGCCACTCGCTCTCTGTCTCAGGCCTAACTCAGAGCTGAGCGGAGGAAGATCACTCTGCAAGGGAAGAAAATAGGCGGCAGGCACCTGGGACTTCGAAATTGAGCCACCATGAGGATTGGGCGTCACATGCGTCCGAAATATCTAAAAAAAGTCCCTCCACTCGCACCAGCACAGAGGTCAAAGAGGGGCCCAAAAATGGCAATTACACCCCTGCTAGTAAGAGCAGCAGAGTGGGGGCAGTAGCGTCACTAGGGTTGGTGTCACCTGGTGCAGTAAACCATGGTGTCACCCCGAGCTCTCTCCTGCAAAAGAGACTGCAAACATGCTACAGGAGACAGTCAGAGACTGATGGCATCATACAGGAGACAGTCAGAGACTGCAGGCATCATACAGGAGACAGTCAGAGTCTGCAGGCATCACACAGGAGACAGTCAGAGAGTGCAGGCATCATACAGGAGACAGTCAGAGAGTGCAGGCATCATACAGGAGACAGCCAGAGAGTGCAGGCATCATACCGGAGACAGCCAGAGAGTGCAGGCATCATACCGGAGACAGCCAGAGAGTGCAGGCATCATAAAGGAGACAGCCAGAGACTGCAGGCATCATACAGGAGACAGCCAGAGACTGAAGGCATAATACAGGAGACAGTCAGAGACTGCAGGCATCATACAGGAGACAGCCAGAGAGTGCAGTCATCATACAGGAGACAGCCAGAGACTGCAGGCATCATACAGGAGACAGCCAGAGACTGCGGGCATCATAAAGGAGACAGCCAGAGACTGCAGGCATCATACAGGAAACAGTCAGAGACTGCAGGAATCATACAAGAGACAGCCAGAGACTGCATGCATCATACAGGAGACAGCCAGAGATTGCAGGCATCATACAGCAGACAGCCAGAGAGTGCAGACATCATAAAGGAGACAGCCAGAGACTGCAGGCATCATACAGGGGACAGCCAGAGAGTGCAGGCATCATACAGGAGACAGCCAGAGACTGCAGGCATCATACAGGAGACAGCCAGAGAGTGCAGGCGTCATACAGGAGACAGCCAGAGAGTGCAGACGTCATACAGGAGACAGTCAGAGACTGCAGCCTTCATACAGGAGACAGCCAGAGAGTGCAGGCATAATACGGGAGACAGCCAGAGAGTGCAGACGTCATACAGGAGACTGCCAGAGACTGCAGGCAGGAGTCAGCCAGAAACTGCAGGCATAGTACAAGTACTGTGGGTGGTGTGGTTGCAGTCAGTGTAAATAGCTCTGGGGAAGCCTGTCCTCCCTCTCCTTCTAAAATAGACCTATGTGACCCCCCTCCTCTGTGTGCAGCTATGGCAGGAGCTCTTCTCACTTACATTAGTTGTCCCAGTCCAGATGGCGGGTCTCCTCACACTCCAAGCCCTTCCGTTGTCAGTGGGAAGTACAGCAAAGGTGGGGGTGGAGCAGCTCAAGACGAGAAAGTTACATCTTCCTCATCCTGGGGTCTCCATGCACCTGATTGGTTGCTGGGATGCTAGACGGGCCCAGCAACCAATCATTTTGACAGGCGGGACTTGGACATTCTGGGAGCTCTGCCACTGGTGCAGGCATTTACCCGAAGACTATCAGACTGTCTCTTAAGCTGCCCGGGCCCCCCTGCATAGCTGAGGACACAGGGCCCGGTACAACAGGGCCAGCTGTACTGGCTTATCAGCGGCCCTGCTTCTAGTAACACCAACTTCAAATGCAAATGGTGCAAGTGCCCACCTCCCCTAGCCTGCATGTCCCTGGCAGCCTGTAAAATAAATGAACATACATTGGCATGGTCAGGTCAAAGAGAATAATGCCATTTTTGGGTTCCAGTGTCAAGCTGTAAACCATATAGCAATTATTCTCTATATGTTGTATCCTCAATAAACATTTGCGTAATTTTCAGCTGAGACAAATTTATCAATTAAATGTATAATACAAGTACAGTCAGGCTTTATTCCAATATTTCTGGGAATTATTTAAAAAATAAAAAAAAAAAACAGGGGAGCAAAATAATTAGTTTTCCTATTTATTTATTTATTTATTTTTTCAAAATATTTTATTGAGGTATAAAAGTGTACAAACATCAGTAAAAAAAAAAAACAGGCGTAACAGAACACATATGCATAAGGAAAACGGGGGAAAAACAGAGCTAACATAGGACAACCATCCAGCTTTGAATATGTGGCAGGAGAAAACACATTATTCTGGAACAATAATCAGCATGATAACCCACAATTAGTGTTGAGCGAACACGGACTGTATTATTCGTGTTCGTACCGAATAATTGGATTTTTTGTACCCGAACACGGACACGGACACTTTACTGTATGTTCGGGTAAAAATCCGTGTTCGGTCGTTTTATTTCCGGGTTTTGCATGCTTTGGCGCTCTTTTCATGGCGGGCTTTCAACAGCCAATCAACAATCGTTTAACTGGTGTGCCTTAAGCCATCCCAGCCATGCCTGCAAATGTCTCAGTAGCTGTGATTGGCCGTCTGAAGCATGTGACCAAGTCTTTATAAGTTCGAGGCAGCCGCAGCGGCGTCATTATGCTGCTTAGATTCAGGGACAGAGCACACATCAACGTGCTGGCTGCTGATTAGGGAAAGATAGGCAGGAAAAAACCATTTGTGTCCGGATAGAATTGAGGGACAGGTCGGAGTGTTTAGGCAGGGCGAGTTGTAGGCATTTTAGGGATAGAGTCTGCTGAATTATAGGGTCAGTGTCTTCTACAAACTACAATCGATATTGCTGTGTGGGGGGTGGGGTGAATCTGCACTCAATCCTGATCTACGATCTCTTCTCAATCCTGTTAGGGACAGAGTCTGCTGAATTTTAGGGAAACTGTGTTCTACAAACTACAATCGATATTGCTGTGTGGTGTGGGATTGGAGATAGGCAGGTGTCAGTGATCCACATCCATTTTTCTGTGTGTGAGCTGCAGTGAACACAATCTTTTTGGGCTGCAGTGAACACAATCTTTTTGGGCTGCAGTGAACACAATCTTTTTGGGCTGCAGTGAACACAATCTTTTTGGGCTGCAGTGAACACAATCTTTTTGGGCTGCAGTGAACACAATCTTTTTGGGGTGCAGTGAACAAAATCTTTTTGGGGTGCAGTGAACACAATCCTTTTTGGTGTGCAGTGAACACAATCTTTGTGGGGTGCAGTGAACAAAATCCTTTGTGGGGTGCAGTGAACACAATCTTTTTGGGGTGCAGTGAACAAAATCCTTTTTGGGGTGCAGTGAACAACATCCTTTTTGGGGTGCAGTGAACACAATCTTTTTGGGGTGCAGTGAACAAAATCCTTTGTGGGGTGCAGTGAACACAATCTTTTTGGGGTGGAGTGAACAACATCCTTTTTGGGGTGCAGTGAACAAAATCCTTTTTGGGGTGCAGTGAACAAAATCATTTTTGGGGTGCAGTGAACACAATCTTTTTGGGGTGCAGTGAACACAATCTTTGTGGGGTGCAGTGAACACAATCTTTTTGGGGTGGAGTGAACAACATCCTTTTTGGGGTGCAGTGAACAACATCCTTTTTGGGGTGCAGTGAACACAATCTTTTTGGGGTGCAGTGAACACAATCTTTGTGGGGTACAGTGAACAGAATCTTTGTGGGGTGCAGTGAACACAATCTTTGGGGGGTACAGTGAACACAATCTTTGTGAGGTGCAGTGAACACAATCTTTGTGAGGTGCAGTGAACACAATCATTGTGGGGTGCAGTGAACTCAATCTTTGTGGGGTACAGTGAACACAATCTCATACTTCTGAAGGTTTGAGGGTGCTGCCTGTTCCATACTCCCCCTACTCCTCATCTAGCCTTTTAGGGGTACAAACAATAGTAATTGGGGCCTAGTGTGGTTGTGTACGTGTGATATACATACACTTTTTTGGGATCATATTTTCTATTCCGCTATTTAATCAAAAACCTTTGGGGATCAGTTAAATTGGGGGATAGTCTGTGTTGGTACGTGTGAGAGAGATCCACCTTTCCAAGTTGTTGGGGTTCATCTCATACTTCTGAAGGTTTGAGGGTGCTGCCTGTTCCATACTCCCCCTACTCCTAGCCTTTTAGGGGTACAAACAATAGTAATTGGGGCCTAGTGTGGTTGTGTACGTGTGATATACATACACTTTTTTGGGATCATATTTTCTATTCCGCTATTTAATCAAAAACCTTTGGGGATCAGTTAAATTGGGGGATAGTCTGTGTTGGTACGTGTGAGAGAGATCCACCTATCCAAGTTGTTGGGGTTCATCTCATACTTCTGAAGGTTTGAGGGTGCTGCCTGTTCCATACTCCCCCTACTCCTAGCCTTTTAGGGGTACAAACAATAGTAATTGGGGCCTAGTGTGGTTGTGTACGTGTGATATACATACACTTTTTTGGGATCATATTTTCTATTCCGCTATTTAATCAAAAACCTTTGGGGATCAGTTAAATTGGGGGATAGTCTGTGTTGGTACGTGTGAGAGAGATCCACCTTTCCAAGTTGTTGGGGTTCATCTCATACTTCTGAAGGTTTGAGGGTGCTGCCTGTTCCATACTCCCCCTACTCCTAGCCTTTTAGGGGTACAAACAATAGTAATTGGGGCCTAGTGTGGTTGTGTACGTGTGATATACATACACTTTTTTGGGATCATATTTTCTATTCCGCTATTTAATCAAAAACCTTTGGGGATCAGTTAAATTGGGGGATAGTCTGTGTTGGTACGTGTGAGAGAGATCCACCTTTCCAAGTTGTTGGGGTTCATCTCATACTTCTGAAGGTTTGAGGGTGCTGCCTGTTCCATACTCCCCCTACTCCTAGCCTTTTAGGGGTACAAACAATAGTAATTGGGGCCTAGTGTGGTTGTGTACGTGTGATATACATACACTTTTTTGGGATCATATTTTCTATTCCGCTATTTAATCAAAAACCTTTGGGGATCAGTTAAATTGGGGGATAGTCTGTGTTGGTACGTGTGAGAGAGATCCACCTTTCCAAGTTGTTGGGGTTCATCTCATACTTCTGAAGGTTTGAGGGTGCTGCCTGTTCCATACTCCCCCTACTCCTAGCCTTTTAGGGGTACAAACAATAGTAATTGGGGCCTAGTGTGGTTGTGTACGTGTGATATACATACACTTTTTTGGGATCATATTTTCTATTCCGCTATTTAATCAAAAACCTTTGGGGATCAGTTAAATTGGGGGATAGTCTGTGTTGGTACGTGTGAGAGAGATCCACCTTTCCAAGTTGTTGGGGTTCATCTCATACTTCTGAAGGTTTGAGGGTGCTGCCTGTTCCATACTCCCCCTACTCCTCATCTAGCCTTTTAGGGGTACAAACAATAGTAATTGGGGCCCAGTGTGGTTGTGTACGTGTGATATACATACACTTTTTTGGGATCATATTTTCTATTCCGCTATTTAATCAAAAACCTTTGGGGATCAGTTAAATTGGGGGATAGTCTGTGTCGGTACGTGTGAGAGAGATCCACCTTTCCAAGTTGTTGGGGTTCATCTCATACTTCTGAAGGTTTGAGGGTGCTGCCTGTTCCATACCCCCCCTACTCCTCATCTAGCCTTTTAGGGGTACAAACAATAGTAATTGGGGCCTAGTGTGGTTGTGTACGTGCGAGATACATACACTTTTTTTGATCATATTTCCTATTCCGCTATTCAATAAAAACCTTTGAGGATCAATTGAATTGCGGGATAGTCTGTGTCGGTACGTGTGAGAGAGATCCACCTTTCCAAGTTGTTGGGGTTCATCTCATACTTCTGAAGGTTTGAGGGTGCTGCCTGTTCCATACTCCCCCTACTCCTCATCTAGCCTTTTAGGGGTACAAACAATAGTAATTGGGGCCTAGTGTGGTTGTGTACGTGTGATATACATACACTTTTTTTGGATCATATTTTCTATTCCGCTATTTAATCAAAAACCTTTGGGGATCAGTTAAATTGGGGGATAGTCTGTGTTGGTACGTGTGAGAGAGATCCACCTTTCCAAGTTGTTGGGGTTCATCTCATACTTCTGAAGGTTTGAGGGTGCTGCCTGTTCCATACTCCCCCTACTCCTCATCTAGCCTTTTAGGGGTACAAACAATAGTAATTGGGGCCCAGTGTGGTTGTGTACGTGGGATATACATACACTTTTTTGGGATCATATTTTCTATTCCGCTATTTAATCAAAAACCTTTGGGGATCAGTTAAATTGGGGGATAGTCTGTGTCGGTACGTGTGAGAGAGATCCACCTTTCCAAGTTGTTGGGGTTCATCTCATACTTCTGAAGGTTTGAGGGTGCTGCCTGTTCCATACCCCCCCTACTCCTCATCTAGCCTTTTAGGGGTACAAACAATAGTAATTGGGGCCTAGTGTGGTTGTGTACGTGCGAGATACATACACTTTTTTTGATCATATTTCCTATTCCGCTATTCAATAAAAACCTTTGAGGATCAATTGAATTGCGGGATAGTCTGTGTCGGTACGTGTGAGAGAGATCCACCTTTCCAAGTTGTTGGGGTTCATCTCATACTTCTGAAGGTTTGAGGGTGCTGCCTGTTCCATACTCCCCCTACTCCTCATCTAGCCTTTTAGGGGTACAAACAATAGTAATTGGGGCCCAGTGTGGTTGTGTACGTGTGATATACATACACTTTTTTTGGATCATATTTTCTATTCCGCTATTTAATCAAAAACCTTTGGGGATCAGTTAAATTGGGGGATAGTCTGTGTCGGTACGTGTGAGAGAGATCCACCTTTCCAAGTTGTTGGGGTTCATCTCATACTTCTGAAGGTTTGAGGGTGCTGCCTGTTCCATACCCCCCCTACTCCTCATCTAGCCTTTTAGGGGTACAAACAATAGTAATTGGGGCCTAGTGTGGTTGTGTACGTGCGAGATACATACACTTTTTTTGATCATATTTCCTATTCCGCTAATCAATAAAAACCTTTGAGGATCAATTGAATTGCGGGATAGTCTGTGTCGGTACGTGTGAGAGAGATCCACCTTTCCAAGTTGTTGGGGTTCATCTCATACTTCTGAAGGTTTGAGGGTGCTGCCTGTTCCATACTCCCCCTACTCCTCATCTAGCCTTTTAGGGGTACAAACAATAGTAATTGGGGCCTAGTGTGGTTGTGTACGTGTGATATACATACACTTTTTTTGGATCATATTTTCTATTCCGCTATTTAATCAAAAACCTTTGGGGATCAGTTAAATTGGGGGATAGTCTGTGTTGGTACGTGTGAGAGAGATCCACCTTTCCAAGTTGTTGGGGTTCATCTCATACTTCTGAAGGTTTGAGGGTGCTGCCTGTTCCATACTCCCCCTACTCCTCATCTAGCCTTTTAGGGGTACAAACAATAGTAATTGGGGCCCAGTGTGGTTGTGTACGTGTGATATACATACACTTTTTTGGGATCATATTTTCTATTCCGCTATTTAATCAAAAACCTTTGGGGATCAGTTAAATTGGGGGATAGTCTGTGTCGGTACGTGTGAGAGAGATCCACCTTTCCAAGTTGTTGGGGTTCATCTCATACTTCTGAAGGTTTGAGGGTGCTGCCTGTTCCATACCCCCCCTACTCCTCATCTAGCCTTTTAGGGGTACAAACAATAGTAATTGGGGCCTAGTGTGGTTGTGTACGTGCGAGATACATACACTTTTTTTGATCATATTTCCTATTCCGCTATTCAATAAAAACCTTTGAGGATCAATTGAATTGCGGGATAGTCTGTGTCGGTACGTGTGAGAGAGATCCACCTTTCCAAGTTGTTGGGGTTCATCTCATACTTCTGAAGGTTTGAGGGTGCTGCCTGTTCCATACTCCCCCTACTCCTCATCTAGCCTTTTAGGGGTACAAACAATAGTAATTGGGGCCTAGTGTGGTTGTGTACGTGTGATATACATACACTTTTTTTGGATCATATTTTCTATTCCGCTATTTAATCAAAAACCTTTGGGGATCAGTTAAATTGGGGGATAGTCTGTGTTGGTACGTGTGAGAGAGATCCACCTTTCCAAGTTGTTGGGGTTCATCTCATACTTCTGAAGGTTTGAGGGTGCTGCCTGTTCCATACTCCCCCTACTCCTCATCTAGCCTTTTAGGGGTACAAACAATAGTAATTGGGGCCCAGTGTGGTTGTGTACGTGTGATATACATACACTTTTTTGGGATCATATTTTCTATTCCGCTATTTAATCAAAAACCTTTGGGGATCAGTTAAATTGGGGGATAGTCTGTGTCGGTACGTGTGAGAGAGATCCACCTTTCCAAGTTGTTGGGGTTCATCTCATACTTCTGAAGGTTTGAGGGTGCTGCCTGTTCCATACCCCCCCTACTCCTCATCTAGCCTTTTAGGGGTACAAACAATAGTAATTGGGGCCTAGTGTGGTTGTGTACGTGTGATATACATACACTTTTTTTGGATCATATTTTCTATTCCGCTATTTAATCAAAAACCTTTGGGGATCAGTTAAATTGGGGGATAGTCTGTGTAGGTACGTGTGAGAGAGATCCACCTTTCCAAGTTGTTGGGGTTCATCTCATACTTCTGAAGGTTTGAGGGTGCTGCCTGTTCCATACCCCCCCTACTCCTCATCTAGCCTTTTAGGGGTACAAACAATAGTAATTGGGGCCTAGTGTGGTTGTGTACGTGCGAGATACATACACTTTTTTTGATCATATTTCCTATTCCGCTATTCAATAAAAACCTTTGAGGATCAATTGAATTGCGGGATAGTCTGTGTCGGTACGTGTGAGAGAGATCCACCTTTCCAAGTTGTTGGGGTTCATCTCATACTTCTGAAGGTTTGAGGGTGCTGCCTGTTCCATACTCCCCCTACTCCTCATCTAGCCTTTTAGGGGTACAAACAATAGTAATTGGGGCCCAGTGTGGTTGTGTACGTGTGATATACATACACTTTTTTTGGATCATATTTTCTATTCCGCTATTTAATTTAACTGGGCCTCCATGCGAGACCTGTGTGCCTTGTTGCGCTGTTTTGAGTACTCCACCAACATGGCCAGTGGCAATGACGCCGTTCTCAGCTTAACTATCCCACTTCTATGCCTCCTTGAAAAAACAATTCGGGCGATGATGGAAGAGGATGTGGCACAGGATGAGGAGGAGGAGGAGGATGAAGAGGTAACATTTCCAAGGCTTTCAGGGCAGTCATTCGCAAGGGGCTCCGAGGGTGGGTTCCTGCACACGCAAACGCCAGGGACGCAATTGTCCAGCAGGGGCACAGTTCTGGAGGATGAGGAGGATGAGGAGGAGGAGGAGCTGGAGGAGGAGATGGAACCATGTTCACAGCAGGGTGGCACCCAGGCCAGCTCATGGCCATCACTGGTGCGTGGCTGGGGGGATACAGAGGACACGGACGATACACCTCCCACAGAGGACAGCCTTTCGTTGCCTCTGGGCAGCCTGGCACACATGAGCGATTACATGCTGCAGTGTCTCCACAACGACCGCCGAGTTGCCCACATTCTAACTTGTGCTGATTACTGGGTGGCCACGCTGCTGGATCCCCGTTACAAGGACAACGTACCGTCCTTAATTCACTCACTGGAGCGCGATCGCAAGATGCGCGAGTACAAGCGCACGCTGGTAGACGCCATGCTGCTGGCATTCCCATCTGACAGCGGGGCCACAGTGGAAGCACAAGGCAGAGGAGGAGGAGGAGGAGGTCGCCAACGCAACCAGGGCACCGCCAGCACCTCAGAAGGCAGGGTTAGCATGGCCGAAATGTGGAAAAGCTTTGTCAGCACGCCACAACAAACAGCAGCACCAGCAGCTCAGATGGAACGTCTTAGCAGGAGGCAGCATTTTACCAACATGGTGGAGCAGTATGTGTGCACACGCCTACATGTAGTGAATGACGGGTCTGCCCCCTTCAACTTCTGGGTCTCCAAATTGGGCACATGGCTTGAGCTTGCCCTTTACGCCTTGGAGGTGCTGGCGTGCCCTGCAGCCAGTGTATTATCTGAACGGGTATTTAGCACGGCTGGGGGCGTTATAACAGACAAGCGCAGCCGCCTGTCCAGAGACAATGTGGACAAGCTCACGTTCATTAAAATGAACCAGGCATGGATCCCACGGGACTTTTCCGTACCTTATGCAGAATAGCAATGGATACCGACCTTACCCACCCATTGTTCCATTTTTGCTCTTTCTCACTCTTTTGGGGTGTACCCTCATTTAAAATTTTTGAAAAGAAGCAGTGTTGGCTACCTCGTCCTCCTCCTCAGGGCCAGATTAATGTAGGGGCTATTGGAGCTGCAGCTCCAGGCCCCTACCTTTTATATAGGCCCCGGGTTGGCCATATTCACTGTTACCGCTCTTCTGTCACTTGTAAACACAGAAGTCTGGCTTCTATGCTCGCTTCCCCAGGCAGCACCCTCAGAACCTCCCCACACAGCGTGAAGGCCGGACAAGGAGGGACAGTTGGCGATGCATGGATGTGTTTATGGGCTTCAGAGACAGCATCCCATGTTGAATTAGGCATGCATGGCTGCACCCTTCCTCCTCTGGGTGCATGGCAAGGCACGGCCCTTAAGGCCCTTCAAAATCCTCAGCACCAAGCCCATGATGCTGTTAATCCGGCCCTGGTCCTCCTCCACCGCCGCTTCCACCTACACCGCCCATAGGTGTGCGCAGCCTATTGCATTAAGGTGTGCACCCCAAAGTTGAAATACACATGCATGTGTTTGCCAGCAGGGAGAGTAATGTATCGGGGCCATGTACCTGTAGGCAAGGAGAAATAGAGCAGAGCAGGTCCCAGGGAGATCTTTCCCATCTCCTCACTGGCAATGCTATGTGCCCTAGGTGATTAGGGTGTGCCCAGGCACACCCAGCACACCCTGTGCGCACGCCTATGTCACCGCCACATCCACCACCACCTCAACCTCCCTCCTACTCCATATGGGCCTCGTCCTTCAGAGATGAAGAAGAACATTGTTTTATTTTTCTGTTTTTTTTTTGTTGTTTTAAGTTATTTCCCTATCCACATTTGTTTGCAGAGCACTTGCCATGCTCTTAATTACGTTTTGCTGCCATTTGCAGCACTCTAGCCCTTTCCTTTGGTGTTTTAGAGCCATTTTAGTGCCTTAAAGTTCGGGTCCCCATTGACTTCAATGGGGTTCGGTGTCCGGGAAAAGTTCGGTAAAAGTCCGGGACACGGACCCGGACTTTTTTTTAAAGTTCGGCCGAACCCGTCGAACACGGACATCTAGGTGTTCGCTCAACCCTACCCACAATCATTAGAACATTTATGAAGACCAAGTGTTCGAGAGCAGAGCCAAGCCCAATGTTTCTACTAGTCCAAGAGGAAAGAGAGAAAGGGAAGGCTCAGAAGAGCGAAGAAACCCTAAATGGAGAACAGCTATGCGGTTTGGGTAGGTTCTGGGTAGGGCCCACACCCTGGGAGCATAGCACCCGGGGATGGGAAAGATGGAGTTGTCAATGCGGTAATTGTCAGGCTACTGATGTGTAGAGGGCAGGAGGAGTGTTTGCCTGTCGGGCCCGCCCGGAGGCAAATATGCACCCAGCAGGAACAAAGATGAAAAGGGACTAGGGGGATAAGGGCAGGTAGGTGAGAAGGAGAAGGGAAAGGGAAGAAGAGGGGGGGAAGAGAGAGAGAAAAAAAAGGGGGGGGAAGGGGAAGTGTTAGGCAGGCCACATGGAATAAGAGAGGGTCGAAGCAGACCCTAGGCCCTAGGAGAGGAGGTCGAATATAGTTGAAACATCTGTAAAATAGGAGAGTCCAAGAATAAAAGATCCTCATTGGCAGAGATGGGCCAATTCAGGCGTTGAGGTATAGTGAATCCAGCAAGCCCATTTTTTGTGATACTTGGAAGGAATGTCTCTCGCGATATAGATAAGATCTTCCATCTTAGCCACTTTCTTAATGCGTAAGAGCCATTGTTTGATGGAGGGGGTTTGTGTGGATTTCCAAAGTGCGGGGATACATTGTCTAGCCGCGTTGACCATGGGTATCGTGAGGGATTTTGAGTATGTCCTGCTAGAGGTAGGGGAATGGTGTAGGAGGTATTGGGCTGGCGTGAAAGCTAAGTCATACGTGGTCACCTGTGTGACAATCCGGTGTACTTCTTGCCAGAAGGAAGATAAGCGTGGGCAAGACCATAGGACATGCAAGAGCGTACCAGGCTCAGCCAAACATCTCCAACAAGTCGGCGAGGCAGAGGGGAAAAGTTTGTGTAACAGTGTAGGAGTGCGACACCAACGGGATACTATTTTGTATCCACTTTCTTGTGTAGTAACGTTAAGGGAGCATTTGTCTTTGTTGGTGAAAATATTTTCCCATTCCCCTGGAGATAATGAGATAGCAAACTCCGCCTCCCAAAGTTCGCAACGTTTGAGTTTTTACTGGTCAGGTCTATCCAATAAAAGGGAGTGCATAGTGGAAATAAGTTCACGGAGCGGGCCTTCCTGTTGGCAAAGACAGTCGAACGGTGTAGTGGATGGCATAAAGGGATATTTGCGGGCCAGAGATTTAAGAAACTGCGTGAGCAGTAGGTAGGACCATTGTGGTATGGGGGGTTTACCCGTTTTCTCAGCCACAGAGGAGGCAGAGAGCACCGAGCTATCCCCCCACAAGTGGTGGACGCGCATTTGGTCGAGGGACCAATTGGTGGCCAAGTAGTTACGGTGCATACCTGGCGCAAAGTCAGGGTTCAATCTAACCGGGGTCATCAGGCCTGGGATCGTGGAAACGTTCCGTTTTGCACACATCGACCGGAAGACGCGAAGAGAGGGGCCAATGAGGGGGCTGAGCTTAGTGCGCTAGGGACATGGGAATCCATGATCCAAGGTAGATCTAAAGAGGTAAACCCCCCTTCGATGGTCACCCAGTCTTTGTGGGATTTGTGTTCGTTCCAGTCCATAACTCTAGTGAGGTGACAGGCCGCATAGTAGTTTCCAATGTCTGGGAGTCCAATTCCCCACTTGGGTTTTTCGCATTGTTAGGTAATCATATGAGATACGCGGCTGCTTGTCTTGCCAGAGAAAGCCAGTACTGATGCGTTTGTAAAGCTTAAAAAAGGACGGTGGGAGCAGAATGGGGATTGTCTGAACAACATAAAGTAGACGTGGCAGCATGTTTTTCTTCAGTATTGCCGCCCTACCAAACCAGGAGAACATAAGTTTGGTCCAAAGCCGGAGGTCTTTTGAGATTTGGGCGATGAGCGGGGGAAAATTACGGTCGTTTAGATGCTGGAGATTGGATGGGATTTTAATTCCCAGGTAAGTGATCGAGTCCGAATTCTAGGTGAAGCGGACATTTCCTTGACAGCGTAGCACATCTTGTGGGGGTAGGGTAACATTGAGGGCGAAAGATTTAGAAAAATTAATCTTAAAGTTGGAGAGGGAAAGCGTAATCATCGAATCATTTCAGAAGCGTGGGGAGGGTCGTGACCGGGTCTGATAGAAACAATAGGAGGTCGTCTGCGTAAACAGCAACCTTGTACGTTCTATCGGCAAACTTGACCCCGTGAATTGTGTCATTATGCCGAATGCTGTGCAGGAAGGGTTCTAAGGTCAAAACAAAAATCAGGGGCGACAGGGGACATCCCTGTCTGGTACCGTTGGAAATACCGAAGGCATTCGATAGGGTGTCGTTTACTCGGACCCGGGCCTGCGGTTTAGCATATAAAGACAGAATGAAGCTAAGAATTCGAGGGCCCAGACCCCAGACGGAGAGCGTAGCCGCCATGTATTCCCATGAGACCCTATCGAATGCCTTCTCGGCATCCAAGGAGAGCAGGTACCCCTTCTGTTTGGTGACCGAGAGGACGTGGTGTAGGGTAAGTGCTTTGATGGTGTTATCCCTGGCCTCACGGCCAGGGATGATACTGACTTGATCATTGTGAATGCCTTTGGAGAGGAGAGGAAGCAATCTATTAGACATTATGTTTGCGAAAAGCTTAACGTCCACATTGAGCAGCGAAAACGGCCTGTAATTAGCTGGGGTGCAGGATCCTTCCCATTTTTCGGGATCACTACAATGTGGGCCTCAAGCATACGAGAAGACAAGGGATTTTTGGGTGAGATGGAATTGAAGGCTGCCAAAAATGGGGCGACTAGAAGATTGGGGAAGGATTTATGATACGCCACCGATAGACCGTCAGGGCCAGGGCTTTTGTTTGGTTGCATCTGTTTAAGAGCCAATTCCCATTCCAATTTGGAAATTGGGACATCCAACTTATTCCAAAAGTCAGGGTATATAGCATAAGGCATGTTAGAAGCCAAGAAGTCAGAGATTGCTTGAGATCTGGAGGGACCAGAAGGGGGATGGGGATGAGCAGAGTCTAGATTGTATAATTTGCGGTAGAAGTTTTCAAATTCCGCGGCTATGTCTCTGTTATTGGACACCAGGGATCCAGAGGCCGAGCGAAGAGAATGAACCACCGTTTCTGCTTTCTTTTGTCGGAGAGCCGTCGCGAGGAGCCGACCATTCTTATTAGCATGTTCATAAAAAAGCTACTGTGACAAAAGGAAGCTACACTTGGTTTTCCTGTCCAGTTCCTCTGTAAGTTGTGCACGTGTGGCATTGAGAGTGGCCAGGGTGTCCTGTGCAAGGGTTTGTTTATGAGCAAGTTCAAGGGTACGGATGTGCGTCAGGAGATCAGAAATGAGGGCTTCCCTTTGCTTTCGAATAGCTGCCGAGAGTGCTATAAATTTGCCCCTGACCACGCATTTGTGGGCTTCCCATTGAGTGAGAGCGGAGGTGTCGGGAGTATCATTAATTGCGAAATAGTCTTTCAGGGTAGATTGGATATCAGCTGACTTTGTCTGTCAACAGGGAGGCATTTAAGCTCCAAACTCGGTCTCTAGAAACAGAGAGTGGGAAAGAGAAGGTCATAGTAACGGGGTTATGGTCCGAAAGTACGGAAGGTTCTATAGAAGCCACGGCTAACGAAGTTAGAGCAGTTTGGGACAAAAAGAGATAAAAATCGATTAAAAAAAAATCGAGATAAAAAAAAAAATCGATTCTCGATAATCGAAAGATAGTAAAATCCTTCTCGCGTACGCGGAGCGTCCGACACGAATCATGGAGTTGAAGGTCGCGGAGACACAATTTAATTTGTTTAAGAGCACGGTATGGGAGGCAGGAGGAACCAGATGAAGTGTCGAGTAATGGTTTCAGATGGGCATTAAAGTCTCCACCGAAAAGTGCCTCTTTGGTAATGAAGCAATTGCCCTACCACGGATCTAAAAAAGGAGACCTGGGACGTGTTAGGACTGTAAACATTAGCAAGGGTAAGCTGAAGGTGTTTGAGGGAGCCCCTTAGAAGAAAATAGCGGCCTTGAACGTCCGCCACCGAGTCGGAAATGGTCAACGGGATAGATTTGGCTATGAGGATGGATACCCCCTTGGTCTTAGATACCGCGGAGGTAGCATGATATGATTGCGTTTAGTACCTGTTGGTACATTGTGGGATGGCATCAGAGCAGAAGTTCGTCTCTTGCAAGAACACCACATCCACCCTGAGCCTGTGCATGTGCGAAAGTAGTTTTGACCGTTTTTGGGGTGTGTTTAGGCCCTTAGCATTCAAGGAAACAATCTTTAACCGTAGGTCGAGCGGTTGGAGATGAGATGCGGCCATAGTGTAGTGTGTAGATGAGAAGGGGACGAGGAGGAGAAAAAAAAAGGGGGGGCGGAGGAGGGGGGGGGAAGTGTAGGGGAGAAGTAAATTAGGAAGGGTTTCCAAGTAAGGGGGGGGGGGGAACAGGGCTTGTAGGGAATATATATTTCCATGGGTATCAACAGGCCTGCTGGAATACC
>NW_028119056.1:0-17495 GCF_965119305.1 Pelophylax lessonae | reverse complement strand
ATATGTGGTGTCAGGTGGGGGAGGGGAGGGGAGTATATGGTGTCAGGTGGGGGAGGGGAGGGGGTATATGGTGTCAGGTGGGGGAGGGGTGAGGGGGGTATATGGTGTCAGGTGGGGGAGGGGAGGGGGTATATGGTGTCAGGTGGGGGAGGGGGGTATATGGTGTCAGGTGGGGGAGGGGTGAGGGGGGTATATGGTGTCAGGTGGGGGAGGGGGTATATGGTGTCAGGTGGGGGAGGGGGGTATATGGTGTCAGGTGGGGGAGGGGGGTATATGGTGTCAGGTGGGGGAGGGGGGTATATGGTGTCAGGTGGGGGAGGGGGGTATATGGTGTCAGGTGGGGGAGGGGGGTATATGGTGTCAGGTGGGGGAGGGGGGTATATGGTGTCAGGTGGGGGAGGGGGGTATATGGTGTCAGGTGGGGGAGGGGGGTATATAGTGTGAGAAGTGATGAATACTCAGGGGGGAGGGGGGTATATGGTGTCAGGTGGGGGAGGGGGTATATGGTGTCAGGTGGGGGAGGGGGGTATATGGTGTCAGGTGGGGGAGGGGAGGGGGTATATGGTGTCAGGTGGGGGAGGGGGGTATATAGTGTGAGAAGTGATGAATACTCAGGGGGGAGGGGTAGGAATGGGGTGTGTCGGGGCGGTAGTTACCCGTTCCGGGTGTCTCCTCAGGGCTCTCGGGTGAGGGGCGCACAGGGTGAGGCCTGCACTCCTCTGGTGGCCGCCATGTTGTGACGTCTGACGCTCGGAGTTCTGCGCCTGCGCAGCCGCCATCTTTGTACTCCTCTCTATCACACCTGTGAATCCGCCATCTTGCTACACCCGCCGCCATGGCAGCCGTGTGGGCGGGGCTGGGGGCGGGCACTGTGCGGGAACTTCCGGTCCATGCTGATCCTGTGAGGCACAACGTGTTCAGGATTTGATCTTCTCCTCCCCGCAGCGGGTCACCGACACCCCGAACACCCGACACCGGCAACATGAAGAGGAAGGGCGAGGCTGGAGGGGCGGAGACGGTGAGCGACCAATCACATTCCTCTGTATTCCTCTATTACAGTAATACTGACGGGGGGAGGGGTGATAACCGCCTCCAGGTGTCCCATTGGGGAGATTTCCCTCATTTCCTGTCCTGGTGACACCTTTGTTTTTTTATCTCCCCCTCCCCCCATGTACTGGAGGCAGAGCTGTGTTCTTCTCTATGAATGGAGGGGTCCGGTGTCCCCATACAGGAGATTTACCTTCACTTCCGGTCCCAGAGAAGTCACCGAGTGTCCCCCTTGGAGGATTTCCCATCACTTCCTGCTCTGGTGACAACACAACATCTGGGGGTTTCACTTTCACTGATAATAGAGAACAGGAGGGGGAGGGGATCTACATAGCAATAATCACCTGACACCCCTCCCCCCACCTACATCTGATACTGGAGAACCCCCCCCCCCCCCCAATTCCTGGCCAGGCCAGCTTTCAGCGCTCTCACAGTTTGAATGACAATTACTCGGTCATGTAACTCTAATGACATTTCTATCACAGAAATACAACTTCTAATGGGGGTATTTATTTATTCACCTCTGGGGGGGGTATTTATTTATTCACCTCTGGGGGGGTATTTATTCACCTCTGGGGGGGGGTATTTATTCACCTCTGGGGGGGGGGGTATTTATTTATTCACCTCTGGGGGGGGGTATTTATTTATTCACCTCTGGGGGGGGGGTATTTATTTATTCACCTCTGGGGGGGGTATTTATTTATTCACCTCTGGGGGGGGGGGGTATTTATTCACCTCTGGGGGGGGGTATTTATTTATTCACCTCTGGGGGGGGGGTATTTATTTATTCACCTCTGGGGGGGGGGGTATTTATTCACCTCTGGGGGGGGGGTATTTATTTATTCACCTCTGGGGGGGTATTTATTTATTCACCTCTGGGGGGGGGGGTATTTATTTATTCACCTCTGGGGGGGGGTATTTATTTATTCACCTCTGGGGGGGGGGGTATTTATTCACCTCTGGGGGGGTATTTATTTATTCACCTCTGGGGGGGTATTTATTTATTCACCTCTGGGGGGGGGGGGTATTTATTTATTCACCTCTGGGGGGGTATTTATTTATTCACCTCTGGGGGGGGGGTATTTATTTATTCACCTCTGGGGGGGGGGTATTTATTTATTCACCTCTGGGGGGGGGTATTTATTTATTCACCTCAGGGGGGGGGTATTTATTTATTCACCTCTGGGGGGGTATTTATTTATTCACCTCTGGGGGGGGGGGGTATTTATTCACCTCTGGGGGGGTATTTATTCACCTCTGGGGGGGGGGTATTTATTCACCTCTGGGGGGGGGGTATTTATTTATTCACCTCTGGGGGGGGGGGGTATTTATTTATTCACCTCTGGGGGGGTTATTTATTTATTCACCTCTGGGGGGGGGTATTTATTTATTCACCTCTGGGGGGGGGTATTTATTTATTCACCTCTGGGGGGGGTATTTATTTATTCACCTCTGGGGGGGGGGTATTTATTTATTCACCTCTGGGGGGGTATTTATTTATTCACCTCTGGGGGGGTATTTATTTATTCACCTCTGGGGGGGTATTTATTTATTCACCTCTGGGGGGGGGGGTATTTATTTATTCACCTCTGGGGGGGGTATTTATTTATTCACCTCTGGGGGGGTATTTATTCACCTCTGGGGGGGGTATTTATTCACCTCTGGGGGGGGGGTATTTATTTATTCACCTCTGGGGGGGGTATTTATTTATTCACCTCTGGGGGGGGGGGTATTTATTTATTCACCTCTGGGGGGGGTATTTATTTATTCACCTCTGGGGGGGGGTATTTATTTATTCACCTCTGGGGGGGGGGTATTTATTTATTCACCTCTGGGGGGGGTATTTATTTATTCACCTCTGGGGGGGGGGGGGTATTTATTCACCTCTGGGGGGGGGTATTTATTTATTCACCTCTGGGGGGGTATTTATTTATTCACCTCTGGGGGGGGGGGGTATTTATTTATTCACCTCTGGGGGGGGTATTTATTTATTCACCTCGGGGGGGGGGGGGTATTTATTTATTCACCTCTGGGGGGGGGGTATTTATTTATTCACCTCTGGGGGGGGTATTTATTTATTCACCTCTGGGGGGGGGTATTTATTTATTCACCTCTGGGGGGGTATTTATTTATTCACCTCTGGGGGGGGGGGGTATTTATTCACCTCTGGGGGGTATTTATTCACCTCTGGGGGGGGGTATTTATTCACCTCTGGGGGGGGTATTTATTTATTCACCTCTGGGGGGGGGGGGGTATTTATTTATTCACCTCTGGGGGGGTTATTTATTTATTCACCTCTGGGGGGGGGGTATTTATTTATTCACCTCTGGGGGGGGTATTTATTTATTCACCTCTGGGGGGGGTATTTATTTATTCACCTCTGGGGGGGGGGGTATTTATTCACCTCTGGGGGGGGTATTTATTTATTCACCTCTGGGGGGTATTTATTTATTCACCTCTGGGGGGGGGGTATTTATTTATTCACCTCTGGGGGGGGTATTTATTTATTCACCTCTGGGGGGGGGGTATTTATTTATTCACCTCTGGGGGGGGGGGTATTTATTTATTCACCTCTGGGGGGGGTATTTATTTATTCACCTCTGGGGGGGGGTATTTATTTATTCACCTCTGGGGGGGTATTTATTTATTCACCTCTGGGGGGGGGGGTATTTATTCACCCTCTGGGGGGGTATTTATTCACCTCTGGGGGGGGGTATTTATTCACCTCTGGGGGGGGTATTTATTTATTCACCTCTGGGGGGGGGGGGTATTTATTTATTCACCTCTGGGGGGGTTATTTATTTATTCACCTCTGGGGGGGGTATTTATTTATTCACCTCTGGGGGGGGGTATTTATTTATTCACCTCTGGGGGGGGTATTTATTTATTCACCTCTGGGGGGGGGGTATTTATTTATTCACCTCTGGGGGGGGGGGTATTTATTTATTCACCTCTGGGGGGGGGGGTATTTATTCACCTCTGGGGGGGGGTATTTATTTATTCACCTCTGGGGGGGTATTTATTTATTCACCTCTGGGGGGGGGGTATTTATTTATTCACCTCTGGGGGGGGTATTTATTTATTCACCTCTGGGGGGGGGGTATTTATTTATTCACCTCTGGGGGGGGGTATTTATTTATTCACCTCTGGGGGGGGTATTTATTTATTCACCTCTGGGGGGGGGGGTATTTATTTATTCACCTCTGGGGGGGTATTTATTTATTCACCTCTGGGGGGGGGGTATTTATTTATTCACCTCTGGGGGGGTATTTATTTATTCACCTCTGGGGGGGGGGTATTTATTTATTCACCTCTGGGGGGGGTATTTATTTATTCACCTCTGGGGGGGGGGTATATTTTTCAGAACAAACAAAAAAAAAGGACTGAAAATGTTATAAAAAAAAAAAATCAATTTCTGGTATAAAATTTTACAAATAATTTCTCATAAATATCTCCCAGAATCCTCTCTGCATTTCCCGGGGGGGTAATAATAATAAAGTGCGGGGATCATTGCATACCGCCCCACCCCCGCAGTACCGCCCCCTCACCGGTCACATGTTCACCCGTCCTGCTTCCTGGTTCATGTCCTCCGCCCATCTGATTGGCCAAAGGCGAGATGACATCACTCCCGCACTGCACACAGGAGGCGTCGGTCACGGCACAGGTGGGCGTTCCTTCAGAGCGTATTCATTGATGATGTCATCAGCTGCATGAAATGTAAACAGTACAAATATAGATATATACACCTCCCTATATACACCGCCCTATATACACCCCCTATATACACCCCCTATATACACCTCCTATATACACCGCCCTATATACACCTCCTATATACACCCCCTATATACACCTCCCTATATACACCTCCCTATATACACCTCCCTATATACACCCCCTATATACACCGCCCTATATACACCTCCTATATACACCGCCCTATATACACCTCCCTATATACACCCCCTATATACACCGCCCTATATACACCTCCTATATACACCGCCCTATATACACCTCCTATATACACCGCCCTATATACACCTCCCTATATACACCCCCTATATACACCTCCCTATATACACCGCCCTCTATACACCGCCCTATATATACACCGCCCTATATACACCACCTATATACACCCCCTATATACACCGCCCTATATATACACCGCCCTATATACACCGCCCTATATACACCGCCCTATATACACCGCCCTATATACACCTCCCTATATACACCTCCCTATATACACCTCCCTATATACACCGCCCTATATTTACACCGCCTTATATACAGCTCCCTATATACACCGCCCTATATACACCTCCCTATATACACCGCCCTATATACACCGCCCTATATACACCGCCCTCTATACACCGCCCTCTATACACCGCCCTCTATACACCGCCCTCTATACACCGCCCTCTATACACCTCCCTATATACACCGCTCTATATACACCTCCCTATATACACCTCCCTATATACACCGCCCTATATACACCGCCCTATATACACCGCCCTATATACACCTCTCTATATACACCGCCCTATATACACCGCCCTATATACACCGCCCTATATACACCTCTCTATATACACCGCCCTATATACACCTCTCTATATACACCGCCCTATATACACCGCCCTATATACACCGCCCTATATACACCTCCTATATACACCGCCCTATATACACCGCCCTCCATACACCGCCCTCCATACACCGCCCTCTATACACCTCCCTATATACACCGCTCTATATACACCTCTTATATACACCGCCCTATATACACCGCCCTATATACACCTCCCTATATACACCTCCTATATACACCTCCCTATATACACCGCTCTATATACATCTCCTATATACACCGCCCTATATACACCTCCCTATATATACCTCCCTATATACACCGCCCTATATACACCGCCCTCTATACACCGCCCTCTATACACCGCCCTCTATACACCGCCCTCTATACACCGCCCTCTATACACCCCCTATATACACCTCCCTATATACACCTCCCTCTATACACCGCCCTATATACACCTCCCTATATACACCGCCCTATATACACCTCCTATATACACCGCTCTATATACATCTCCTATATACACCGCCCTATATACACCTCCCTATATACACCTCCTATATATACCTCCCTATATACACCGCCCTATATACACCTCCCTATATACACCTCCCTATATACACCTCCCTATATACACCTCCCTCTATACACCTCCCTCTATACACCGCCCTCTATACACCGCCCTCTATACACCGCCCTATATATACACCGCCCTATATACTCCGCCCTATATACTCCGCCCTATATACACCGCCCTATATACACCGCCCTATATACACCCCCTATATACACCTCCTTTATATACTGCCCTATATACACCTCCCTATATACACCGCCCTATATACACCTCCCTATATACACCTCCCTATATACACCGCCCTATATACACCGCCCTATATACACCGCCCTATATACACCTCCCTCTATACACTGCCCTCTATACACCGCCCTCTATACACCCCCTCTATACACCTCCCTCTATACACCGCTCTATATACACCGCCCTATATACACCCCCTATATACACCTCCTATATACACCGCCCTATATACACCTATATACACCTCCCTATATACACCGCTCTATATACATCTCCTATATACACCTCCCTATATACACCGCTCTATATACATCTCCTATATACACCTCCCTATATACACCGCCCTATATACACCGCTTATATACACCTCCCTCTTTACACCTCCCTCTATACACCTCCCTCTATACACCGCCCTCTATACACCGCCCTATATACTCCGCCCTATATACTCCGCCCTATATACTCCGCCCTATATACACCGCCCTATATACACCGCCCTCTATACACCCCCTCTATACACCTCCTCTATACACCTCCCTCTATACACCGCTCTATATATACCTTCTTATATACACCGCCCTATATACACCGCCCTCTATACACCGCCCTCTATACACCTCCCTATATACACCTCCCTATATACACCTCCCTCTATACACCGCCCTCTATACACCGCCCTATATACACCTCCTCTATACACCTCCCTCTATACACCGCTCTATATACACCTTCTTATATACACCGCCCTATATACACCGCCCTATATACACCCCCCTATATACACCTCCTATATACACCGCCCTATATACACCTATATACACCTCCCTATATACACCGCTCTATATACATCTCCTATATACACCGCCCTATATACACCTCCCTATATACACCGCCCTATATACACCTCCCTCTTTACACCTCCCTCTTTACACCTCCCTCTTTACACCTCCCTCTATACACCTCCCTCTATACACCCCCCTCTATATACACCGCCCTATATACTCCGCCCTATATACTCCGCCCTATATACTCCGCCCTATATACTCCGCCCTATATACACCGCCCTATATACACCGCCCTCTATACACCCCCTCTATACACCTCCTCTATACACCTCCCTCTATACACCGCTCTATATACACCTTCTTATATACACCGCCCTATATACACCGCCCTATATACACCGCCCTATATACACCCCCCTATATACACCTCCTATATACACCGCCCTATATACACCTATATACACCTCCCTATATACACCGCTCTATATACATCTCCTATATACACCGCCCTATATACACCTCCCTATATACACCGCCCTATATACACCTCCCTATATACACCTCCCTATATACACCTCCCTCTTTACACCTCCCTCTATACACCTCCCTCTATACACCGCCCTCTATATACTCCGCCCTATATACTCCGCCCTATATACTCCGCCCTATATACACCGCCCTCTATACACCCCCTCTATACACCTCCTCTATACACCGCTCTATATACACCTTCTTATATACACCGCCCTATATACACCGCCCTATATACACCGCCCTATATACACCGCCCTATATACACCCCCCTATATACACCTCCTATATACACCGCCCTATATACACCTATATACACCTCCCTATATACACCGCTCTATATACATCTCCTATGTACACCGCCCTATATACACCTCCCTATATACACCGCCCTATATACACCTCCCTATATACACCTCCCTCTTTACACCTCCCTCTATACACCTCCCTCTATACACCGCCCTCTATACACCCCCCTCTATATACACCGCCCTATATACTCCGCCCTATATACTCCGCCCTATATACTCCGCCCTATATACACCGCCCTCTATACACCGCCCTCTATACACCCCCTCTATACACCTCCCTCTATACACCGCTCTATATACACCTTCTTATATACACCGCCCTATATACACCGCCCTATATACACCGCCCTATATACACCCCCCTATATACACCTCCTATATACACCGCCCTATATACACCTATATACACCTCCCTATATACATCTCCTATATACACCTCCCTATATACACCGCCCTATATACACCTCCCTATATACACCTCCTATATACACCTCCCTATATACACCTCCCTCTTTACACCTCCCTCTATACACCTCCCTCTATACACCGCCCTCTATACACCGCCCTCTATACACCGCCCTCTATATACTCCGCCCTATATACTCCGCCCTATATACTCCGCCCTATATACTCCGCCCTATATACTCCGCCCTATATACACTGCCCTATATACACCGCCCTATATACACCCCCTATATACACCTCCTTTATATACTGCCCTATATACACTGCCCTATATACACCCCCTATATACACCTCCTTTATACACCGCCCTATATACACCGCCCTATATACACCGCCCTATATACTCCGCCCTATATACTCCGCCCTATATACACCCCCTATATACACCCCCTATATATACTGCCCTATATACACCGCCCTATATACACCCCCTATATACACCCCCTTTATATACTGCCCTATATACACCGCCCTATATACACCGTCCTATATACTCCGCCCTATATACACCGCCCTATATACACCGCCCTATATACACCGCCCTATATACACCGCCCTATATACACCGCCCTATATACACCGCCCTATATACACCCCCTATATACACCTCCTTTATATACTGCCCTATATACACTGCCCTATATACACCGCCCTATATACACCGCCCTATATACACCCCCTATATACACGCCCTATATACACGCCCTATATACACGCCCTATATACACTGCCCTATATACACCTCCCTATATACACCTCCCTATATACACTGCCCTATATACACCGCCCTATATACACCGCCCTATATACACCGCTCTATATACATCTCCTATATACACCTCCCTATAGACACCGCCCTCTATACACCTCCCATATACACCGCCCTATATATACACCGCCCTATATATACACCGCCCTATATATACACCGCCCTATATATACACCGCTCTATATACATCTCCTATAGACACCTCCCTATATACACCTCCCTATATACACCTCCCATATACACCGCCCTCTATACACCGCCCTATATACACCGCCCTATATTCACCTCCCTATATTCACCCCCCTATATTCACCGCCCTATATACACCTCCCTATATACACCCTTCTATATACACCCCCCTATATTCACCGCCCTTACACCTCCAATATGCACCGCCCTATATACACTGCCCTATATACACTGCCCTATATACACCGCCCTATATCCTCCGCCCTATATACACCGCCCTATATATACCTCCTATATCCAGCTCCCTATATCCAGCTCCCTATATACACCGCCCTATATACACCGCCCTATATACACCGCCCTATATACACCGCCCTATATACACCGCCCTATATATACACACCTCCCTATATATACACCGCCCTATATATACACCGCCCTATATACCCCTCCCTATATACACCGCCCTTACACCTCCAATATGCACCTCCCTATATACACCGCCCTATATACACCGCCCTATATACACCCTCCTATATACACCTCCCTATATACACCGCCCTATATACACCCTCCTATATACACCGCCCAATATACACCCTCCTATATACACCCTCCTATATACACCTCCCTATATACACCCTCCTATATACACCGCCCTGTATCCACCACCTATATCCCCCGCCCTATATACACCTCCTTATATACACCGCCCTATATCCACCTCCTATATACACCTGCTATATACACCTCCCTATATACACCGCCCTATATTCATCACCCTATATACACCTATATCCTCCGCTATCTGGTGAGGGGCCCTTTTGAAGACAGGCAGAGGGGCCCCTATATATAGGAGGAATACTGATCACATCACAGGAAGAATTCAGGCTGTTACGGACAATGCTGTAAATTGCTACTTTGTGTAATATTATTATATTATGTAGTCTGAGTTTGTATCATTTTTTTGTTACATTGTGATCACATGAGGTGGCACTGATGGACACGGATGGGTGGCTTTGAAAAGGGGGCTTTGATGGGTGGCTCTGAGAAGGCGGCACTGAGAGGGCGTCCCTGATGGGTGGCACTGAGAGGGCGTCCCTGATGGGTGGCACTGAGAGGGCGTCCCTGATGGGTGGCACTGAGAGGGCGTCCCTGATGGGTGGCACTGAGAGGGCGTCACTGATTGGTGGCACTGAGAGGGCGTCACTGATGGGTGGTTCTGAAAGAATGGGAGGACTTCTATGTATGCCCTCCGGGTATTTTAGGCCCCCC
The DNA here is from genome assembly GCF_965119305.1 of Pelophylax lessonae. Taxonomy (NCBI): domain Eukaryota; kingdom Metazoa; phylum Chordata; class Amphibia; order Anura; family Ranidae; genus Pelophylax; species Pelophylax lessonae. The sequence continues at coordinate 6,697 of NW_028119056.1, read as the reverse complement.
ATGTAGCCATCTTTCTGCTATAGCGTGGGCCTGAAGTGGTCACCTGAATGGGTGAGGATTTACACAACCCTCATTATCTGCCCCCCCCCGCCCCAATATTACCCCCCCCTTCACCACCACCATATCCTTAGCATACCCCCTCATCACCATTACACCTTTCTTTATCACCCCCACCACCACCCCCCCATCACCATCATCTACCCCATAACATTACCCCCCATTACCATCATCTACCCCATAACATTACCCCCCATTACTATCATCTACCCCATAACATTACCCCCCATTACCATCATCTACCCCATAACATTACCCCCCATTACCATCATCTACCCCATAACATTACCCCTCATTACCATCATCTACCCCATAACATTACTCCCCATTACCATCATCTACCCCATAACATTACCCCCCATTACCATCATCTACCCCATAACATTACCCCCCATTACCATCATCTACCCCATAACATTACCCCCCATTACCATCATCTACCCCATAACATTACCCCCCATTACCATCATCTACCCCATAACATTACCCCCCATTACTATCATCTACCCCATAATATTACCCCTCATTACCATCATCTACCCCATAATATTACCCCCCATTACCATCATCTACCCCATAATATTACCCCCCATTACTATCATCTACCCCATATCATTACCCCCCATTACTATCATCTACCCCATAACATTACCCCCCATTACCATCATCTACCCCATAACATTACCCCCCATTACCATCATCTACCCCATAATATTACCCCTCATTACCATCATCTACCCCATAATATTACCCCCCATTACCATCATCTACCCCATAATATTACCCCCCATTACTATCATCTACCCCATAACATTACCCCCCATTACCATCATCTACCCCATAACATTACCCCCCATTACTATCATCTACCCCATAACATTACCCCCCATTACCATCATCCACCCCATAACATTACCCCCCATTACTATCATCTACCCCATAATATTACCCCCCATTACCATCATCCACCCCATAATATTACCCCCCATTACTATCATCTACCCCATAATATTACCCCTCATTACCATCATCCACCCCATAATATTACCATCAATACGTGATTACCCCCACCCCTTCCCAAACATACACACCGCCATTCTACCCCAATCCCCCAACACCTCCTAATGTCCCCATGCCCCCCCCCATAACCTCCTAATCTCCCCATGCCCCCTATAACCTTTTTTCACCCGCCTTGCCATTCCCCCATAACCTCTGCATCATCCCTCCCCCCCTCCTCCATAACTTCCTAATCTCCTTATCACCCCTCCCCCACCGTGTCCCCTGATGACATTCTCCCTCTCTCCCCGCCCTCCCCCACTGTGTCCCCTGATGACATTCTCCCTCTCTCTCCCCCCTCCCCCACTGTGTCCCCTGATGACATTCTCCCTCTCTCTCCCCGCCCTCCCCCACTGTGTCCCCTGATGACATTCTCCCTCTCTCTCCCCCCTCCCCCACTGTGTCCCCTGATGACATTCTCCCTCTCTCTCCCCCCTCCCCCACTGTGTCCCCTGATGACATTCTCCCTCTCTCTCCCCGCTCTCCCCCACTGTGTCCCCTGATGACATTCTCCCTCTCTCTCCCCCCTCCCCCACTGTGTCCCCTGATGACATTCTCCCTCTCTCTCCCCCCCTCCCCCACTGTGTCCCCTGATGACATTCTCCCTCTCTCTCCCCGCTCTCCCCCACTGTGTCCCCTGATGACATTCTCCCTCTCTCCCCCCCCTCCCCCACTGTGTCCCCTGATGACATTCTCCCTCTCTCTCCCCCCCTCCCCCACTGTGTCCCCTGATGACATTCTCCCTCTCTCCCCGCCCTCCCCCACTGTGTCCCCTGATGACATTCTCCCTCTCTCTCCCCCCTCCCCCACTGTGTCCCCTGATGACATTCTCCCTCTCTCTCCCCCCTCCCCCACTGTGTCCCCTGATGACATTCTCCCTCTCTCTCCCCCCCTCCCCCACTGTGTCCCCTGATGACATTCTCCCTCTCTCTCCCCCCCTCCCCCACTGTGTCCCCTGATGACATTCTCCCTCCCTCTCTCTCCCCCCTTCCCCACTGTGTCCCCTGATGACATTCTCCCTCTCTCTCCCCCCTCCCCCACCGTGTCCCCTGATGACATTCTCCCTCTCTCTCCCCCCTCCCCCACTGTGTCCCCTGATGACATTCTCCCTCTCTCTCCCCGCCCTCCCCCACTGTGTCCCCTGATGACATTCTCCCTCTCTCTCCCCCCTCCCCCACCGTGTCCCCTGATGACATTCTCCCTCTCTCTCCCCCCCTCCCCCACTGTGTCCCCTGATGACATTCTCCCTCTCTCTCCCCCACTGTGTCCCCTGATGACATTCTCCCTCTCTCTCCCCCACCGTGTCCCCTGATGACATTCTCCCTCTCTCTCCCCCCTCCTCCACTGTGTCCCCTGATGACAGTCTCTCTCTCTCTCTCTCCCCCCCAGGAAGAGTCTCTGATCGGTGAGGAGGTCGGAGGTGGCAGTGATGAGTCGGATGTGACGGACAGCGAGGAAAGCCAGTTCTCTGGTCTGGAGGATTCTGGGAGTGACAGCAGCGAGGAGGATAAAGATAAGGAGGAGGATGAGGAGGTAATCCCCAGACATTTCCCATCATTCCTCTGTGTGATCGGCCCCTCTGGATATCGGGGTGTGGGGTGTGGGGGCGCACATTCCTGGACTCAGATCACATTCTGTGTGAGCGATAAGGAGAGGATTGAGGTCACAGAGAGGTCACAGTGCCCCCCCCCCCCCCCCCCAGGCCTGAACTCCGTGTCTGTGACCCCCAACATTCATCTCCTCCCACTTCCTGCCTATTTATCTGGTAAAAATGAGTAGATCCCGCCAGAAGTCTTGTCAGCTGATCCCTTCCTGTGCGGTATTCCTGTCATTGCTCCCAGCTACAGACTCTGAGGGCTACAGAACCCCTTCACCTTTGTTATAGAGGGGAGGGGGATGGGCGAGGCGGGTTCTAAACAAACTCCATGTTGCTGTCTTATCCTCCTGGGATTGGCCTTGCTCCAGGATTGGGCTGGCCCTGGGATTGGCCTGGCTTCAAGATTTAGGATTGGCTGGGACCTGGTGATTGGGCTGGCTCCGGGATTGAGCTGGCTCCAGGATCAGCCTGGCTCCAAGATACAGGATTGGCCTGGCTCCATGATCCAATATTGGCCTGGATCTGGAATTGGGCTAGATCCAAGACCCAGGATTGGCCTGGCTTGGGGCTCCAGGATTGGGCTTGCTCTGGGATTGGCCTGGCTCTAAAATCTGAGGATTGGGCTGGCTTCGGGATTGACCGGGATTGGGGATCCAGGATTGACCAGGCTCTGGAATTGTGCTGGCTCTGGGATGGGCCTGACTCCAGCATTGGCCTTGCTCGGGGATCTGGTATTGGCCTGGCTCGGGGATCTGGTATTGGCCTGGCTCGGGGATCTGGTATTGGCCTGGCTCGGGGATCTGGTATTGGCCTGGCTCGGGGATCTGCTATTGGCCTGGCTCGGGGATCTGCTATTGGCCTGGCTCGGAAATCTGGTATTGGCCTGGCTCGGAAATCTGGTATTGGCCTGGCTCTGATATTGAGTGGACTCTGGGATTGGGCTAGCTTGGGGATCAAGCATTGGCCTGGCTCTGGTATTGGGCTGGCCAGGGATCCAGGATTGGGCTGCCTCCAGGTTCCGGGATTGGCTTGGCTGTGGGATTGGCCGGACTCCAGTATTGGTTTGAGTCTGAGATCCTGTATTGAGCTGACTCTGGGATCCAGGATTGGGCTCGCTCCGGGATCTGTTATTGCTCTGGCTCCAGGAATGACCTGGCTTCAGGATCTGGGATTGGCTGGGCTCTGGGATTGGCCGACCTTGGGGATCCAGGATTGGGCTGGTGGTTGGGATGGTGTGGTTCAGGTGGTGGGTTGGGATGGTGTAGTTTGGGTGGTGGGTTGGGGTGATGTGTGGTTGGGATGGTGTGGTTCGGGTGATGGGTTGGGGTGATGGGTTGGGGTGATGTGGTTCGGGTGATGTGTGGTTGGGATGGTGTGGTTCGGGTGGTGGGTTGGGGTGATGTGTGGTTGGGATGGTGTGGTTCGGGTGATGGGTTGGGGTGATGTGTGGTTGGGGTGATGTGGTTCGGGTGGTGGGTTGGGGTGATGTGTGGTTGGGATGGTGTGGTTCGGGTGGTGGGTTGGGGTGATGTGTGGTTGGGATGGTGTGGTTCGGGTGATGGGTTGGGGTGATGTGTGGTTCGGGTGGTGGGTTGGGGTGATGTGTGGTTGGGATGGTGTGGTTCGGGTGGTGTATTGGGGTGATGTGTGGTTCGGGTGGTGGGTTGGGGTGATGTGTGGTTGGGATGGTGTGGTTCGGGTGATGGGTTGGGGTGATGTGTGGTTGGGATGGTGTGGTTCGGGTGGTGGGTTGGGGTGATGTGTGGTTGGGATGGTGTGGTTCGGGTGGTGGGTTGGGGTGATGTGTGGTTGGGATGGTGTGGTTCGGGTGGTGGGTTGGGGTGATGAGTGGTTGGGATGGTGTGGTTCGGGTGATGGATTGGGGTGATGTGTGGTTGGGATGGTGTGGTTCGGGTGATGGGTTGGGGTGATGTGTGGTTGGGATGGTGTGGTTGGGATGGTGTGGTTCGGGTGGTGGGTTGGGGTGATGTGTGGTTGGGATGGTGTGGTTCGGGTGGTGGGTTGGGGTGATGTGTGGTTGGGATGGTGGATTGGGGTGATGTGTGGTTCGGGTGGTGGGTTGGGGTGATGTGTGGTTTGGGTGGTGGGTTGGGGTGATGAGTGGTTGGGATGGTGTGGTTCGGGTGATGGATTGGGGTGATGTGTGGTTGGGATGGTGTGGTTCGGGTGATGGGTTGGGGTGATGTGTGGTTGGGATGGTGTGGTCCGGGTGGTGGGTTGGGGTGATGTGTGGTTGGGATGGTGGATTGGGGTGATGTGTGGTTCGGGTGGTGGGTTGGGGTGATGTGTGGTTCGGGTGGTGGGTTGGGGTGATGTGTGGTTGGGATGGTGTGGTTCGGGTGGTGGGTTGGGGTGATGTGTGGTTGGGATGGTGTGGTTCGGGTGGTGGGTTGGGATGGTGTGGTTCGGGTGGTGGGTTGGGGTGATGTGTGGTTGGGATGGTGGATTGGGGTGATGTGTGGTTCGGGTGGTGGGTTGGGGTGATGTGTGGTTCGGGTGGTGGATTGGGGTGATGTGTGGTTTGGGTGGTGGGTTGGGGTGATGAGTGGTTGGGATGGTGTGGTTCGGGTGGTGGATTGGGGTGATGTGTGGTTGGGATGGTGTGGTTCGGGTGGTGGATTGGGGTGATGTGTGGTTTGGGTGGTGGGTTGGGGTGATGAGTGGTTGGGATGGTGTGGTTCGGGTGGTGGATTGGGGTGATGAGTGGTTGGGATGGTGTGGTTCTTTTGATGGGTTGGGGTGATGTGTGGTTGGGATGGTGTGGTTCGGGTGGTGGGTTGGGGTGATGTGTGGTTGGGATGGTGTGGTTCGGGTGATGGGTTGGGGTGATGTGTGGTTGGGATGGTGTGGTTCGGGTGGTGGGTTGGGGTGATGTGTGGTTGGGATGGTGTGGTTCGGGTGGTGGATTGGGGTGATGTGTGGTTGGGATGGTGTGGTTCGGGTGGTGGGTTGGGGTGATGTGTGGTTCGGGTGGTGGATTGGGGTGATGTGTGGTTGGGATGATGTGGTTCGGGTGGTGGATTGGGGTGATGTGTGGTTGGGGTGATGTGTGGTTCGGGTGATGGGTTGGGGTGATGTGTGGTTGGGATGGTGTGGTTCGGGTGGTGGGTTGGGGTGATGTGTGGTCCGGGTGGTGGGTTGGGGGGATGAGTGGTTGGGATGGTGTGGTTCGGGTGGTGGATTGGGGTGATGTGTGGTTCGGGTGGTGGATTGGGGTGATATGTGGTTGGGATGATGTGGTTCGGGTGATGGGTTGGGGTGATGTGTGGTTGGGATGGTGTGGTTCGGGTGATGGGTTGGGGTGATGTGTGGTTCGGGTGGTGGGTTGGGGTGATGTGTGGTTGGGATGGTGTGGTTCGGGTGGTGGGTTGGGGTGATGAGTGGTTGGGATGGTGTGGTTCGGGTGATGGATTGGGGTGATGTGTGGTTGGGATGGTGTGGTTCGGGTGATGGGTTGGGGTGATGTGTGGTTGGGATGGTGTGGTTGGGATGGTGTGGTTCGGGTGGTGGGTTGGGGTGATGTGTGGTTGGGATGGTGTGGTTCGGGTGGTGGGTTGGGGTGATGTGTGGTTGGGATGGTGGATTGGGGTGATGTGTGGTTCGGGTGGTGGATTGGGGTGATGTGTGGTTGGGATGATGTGGTTCGGGTGGTGGATTGGGGTGATGTGTGGTTCGGGTGATGTGTGGTTCGGGTGATGTGTGGTTCGGGTGATGTGTGGTTCGGGTGATGTGTGGTTCGGGTGATGGGTTGGGGTGATGTGTGGTTGGGATGGTGTGGTTCGAGTGGTGGGTTGGGGTGATGTGTGGTCCGGGTGGTGGGTTGGGGGGATGAGTGGTTGGGATGGTGTGGTCCGGGTGGTGGGTTGGGGTGATGTGTGGTTCGGTTGGGGTGATGTGTGGTTGGATGGTGTGGTTCGGGTGGTGGATTGGGGTGTTGTTGGGATGGTGTGGTTCGGGTGGTGGGTT
>NW_028119057.1:0-17522 GCF_965119305.1 Pelophylax lessonae | reverse complement strand
ACTATCATAGTGCAGGTGCATTTATACGGAGACTTGATTACACACGGGTGGATTCTATTTATCATCATTAGTCACTTAGGTCAACATTGGATCATTCAGAGATCCTCACTGAACTTCTGGAAAGAGTTTGCTGCACTGAAAGTAAAGGGGCTGAATAATTTTGCACACCCAATTTTTCAGTTTTTTATTTGTTAACAAAGTTTAAAATATCCAATAAATTTCGTTCCTCTTCATGATTGTGTCCCACTTGTTATTGATTCTTCACAAAAAATTACAGTTTTATATCTTTATGTTTGAAGCCTGAAATGTGGCAAAAGGTCGAAAAGTTCAAGGGGGGGCGAATACTTTCGCAAGGTACTGTATATATATGTATATATATATATATATATATATATATAGACACATATACGTACATATATATATATACGTATATATATATATATATATATATATATATATATATATATATATATATATATATATATATGTATATATATATATATATATATATATATATATATATATATATATATACTGTATATATATATATATATATATATATGTAGATATCTATATATATGTAGATATCTATACATACGTACATACTTTAACTTATTTATAGTTTTTTATTATATTATAATTTATGATTTTGTGGTTTAAACTTTATCATACCCGAGATGTTATAAAGAAGACCGCACAGTAAAAAAAATCATATGTAAATAGTTGGTTTGGGCTGCTCATTCTTAAGAATTACATGCAAAATAATGGTACCGCTTTCAGCACCTAAAATCCGAAAGAATCATAACGCCAGGGAGGCGTTAAAATTCTATTTGACACAAAAAATAATAGATTAAATGTACACCTTATTTTTTTAAATCACTATCCGACGGTTTAATGACCTCCCCCACCCCTGTGACTCTTCATCCCCCTTTTATAGCTCTCTTCCTGCCTTATCTCATTACCTATCCAGGTTTAATTACCATTACAGTGTATGTTTGTTTGTGTGCGTTTTTGTGTGTGCTTTTTTCTCAGAGATTACACCTCTAAAGATGGTCCTGAAAATGTGGATATTACTGCTAATTAATAAAAAGTAATACTGACAAAACTCAATTTTCTTTGAATTCCAGAAATCAGCTGTTTATAGTCCACTCTGTGTTTGCCACTGCAGACATTTTTTTGTTCAAAAAAAAAAAAAAAAAAACCTACACATATTTGGTTTATGGTAGACCACATAAACCCAGCTGCCCATAGACATTTTATAGGTTGGGTTTGCTTTTAAGGAACTTTTGTTGATCTTCACATATTCCAGTATTTTTTAAATCTTTCTTGCACCCTTTTAAACTACATTTACATTTATGAACACATACACCTAAAACCATAAAGGGATATATCTTCCAGTAACGTTGTTTGAAAACATATGTTATTTTCAGGAATAGTACAGCACTGATGTTACATTTCTAAATATTAAGTAACAGATTCCTGATTATAGTGAAATGTACTGTATGGTATCAACATGCTGGCTGAAAAATCCATGCAACATCATCATTAATAAAATACATTGGCGTTTAATATGAGTCATTTTTCAAAATGATATACTGTAGACAGGGAAATTACTGAATAGGTGTGTATTTTTTTCAGCAAATGACAGTTTACCACCATTTCACTACTTGGATTTTAAAGAAGTATTCTAACTAGGAGATCAGTAACAAATAGAGAATAGAAGCAATTAGTCCACATAGGAGTCAGTTTAAATAAAATATGGCTGTGGTTATTTTTTAAAGATGGCATAACACAGCCCAAAAACAAAAAATAAATCCTGCTAAGCAGCTAGAAATAAAGAAAAAGCACAATAGGTCACAAATTGTAAACAGTCCAGTACACATACAGTACCCCAATAAAGAACAAAGTCCCTCAGTTAGCTTCAGTACATTTTTAGTTCAATCTCCCAGAGCCCCATCTTTTCAATCATCTGTGTTTTTAGACAGATGCAAAGACCTTTGACTTCAATTTGGTTTAAAGAATTTTCTAGCAATCTCAATAAGAAGATCCAGTAGATCCAACACTAAATCGGTAAGGTCAAACAAATAAATTATTGATGGCAAGCGCTCAGGAAAAAGCATGTAATTTTCAGATATTAAGTGGAAGACCAATCCATGAGGATATAAAAGTCTATATAAAGTCTATGGATGTATATGGGGGATCAATAGTGGTGAGTAAAGCCTGGAGCACTTAGGGCAAGGCAGCTCTTGATAAAGGAGCGTGCATGCTTAGTACAAGCTTTGTGCATGTTCTGAAACACGTTGTGATCTCTATCCCTCAGTGACGTCACACTGCGGCCCAACATAGATACCCAGAACAAAAAAGGAATCTGCCGGCAACACCTTCCTGTCTTGATCGTGGGCTCTGCTCACTGAGATTGGCGTGTTGGACTCTTCATCTGTGGGACAGAAAGGGAGGGTTGCCCTTGGACTTTAAACACAGGTGGCCACTCCTCCTTACTCCAATGGAGTAAATGTAATCTCAATTTAATGATTAGTATAAAAAAATTACATCATGTAACATGGTATATAAAACGTTAACCAAGCCAAGCAAAGGTATAGGCACAAATATAGTACATGCTTGAAGTTGGTAACTGTATTGTTGCATGGTTGTAAACAGGCATCCTAATAACTTTGACGCGTTTCCTGAGCAAACTGCTTGCTTCTTCAGAAATGGATGCACACATGCATGTCTGTGAAAACACATATGCAGAAATAGTATTGCAACAACAATCCAAAAAGTAGATATTGATGATGTTTGCAGGGTACAAAACCCATGAAGGATCCCAAGTCAGGCACCCATACTCACAAGTTGACCGGAGCTGGACAGCGAAAAGACAATAACATCCAGTGGGGGCATGAACGCCTGATCCGGGAGCTGATGGAAGGGGACCCAGAAACACCCAGCTGGGAAAGGATGAGGGACAGGAAATTGGTTGGATGTGTAGAGTGAAGTGCCAGATGTCCATGATCACTGACTAAAATAAATATATGTAGGTTATAGCAATGTAAAGATAAACTGCATCATAAATATATTAAATATGAATATTGTACTTCACCTGTGGGAGAACGTTAACTTCACAGATGAGCCTTTATCCGACTCCTATCTCATGAGTTGGCAATTGTCATTGCTATCATCCCCCTGCAAAAAAGTATTACACTTAGAGCTTTTCTGTTTTTTGTAAATCAGTAAGGTTGGTGAGTGGGTGAGGTATCAATAAAAAAATGAGGTGTATCGCATCCAAAATTTATACTTGAATGAAAACTATATTTGAGTAGGTGGACTTTATCAGTACCCAAGGACTCCACACAGAGATAAATTAAAATCATAACATTTATTAGAAAAACATATTACAGACTTAATAATTCCTCCAAATACACAAATCCCCCTTATTCAGGCATACATATCATATCACATCCAATAGGGCCTTCAGGTCAAGATGACCATAATTCAAGATGATGAGGTAAGGGCAGTATGATGAGGCAAGATTCTTCAACATGATTTGTGGCCTCTTTAAGAGGGGGGGTACCTTCAGACTCATCTCCTCCCTTCCCCCTCCTTCTGGAGGTGCTGACTGTTGCTGATCCGTGGGGCGTATCTCCACCCTCGCTGTGGTTGACTGCAGCAATGGTAATCTGCATGTGCACTTTACACCTTCAGGGGGACTACTGCCCTCACTGTGGGTGACTATCTCTGTGTCGAGTCCTTTGGAACTGATAAAGTCTGCACACTCATATATAATTTGCGATCCATAAAAATTATGAAGAGAATCTACAAGCATATTTCCATAAATAAAAAAAATCATTTTGGCATTTTCAAAAAGGTTTTCATGGGTAAAAATAGAATGTTTAGATCTTTGACACCTGACAAGCAGCTCTGAGAAATCCTGTGTTCTGTATCACATCAATCTAACTGTAAGGCCAACTACTGCAGATTTTGACTGGTTAACTTGAGAATTTCCCCTCATAGACCATCAAAGTAGCACTTCAGGCTTCTATACTATTAGTAGATAACTAATCAATTATTATTGATTCTAATTCTTATTCTTTATTTATAAAGCACAAACATGTTATTCAATGCTTTACATTAAACAATAAAAAAGGCACAAATGTTATACTCCAGGCAAAAAAAAAATTTGATGTAGGAGATAATCTATGGAGCAGCAAAAGGAGATCACAGGTTGACCTATGATGTAATGCAGAGAGGAGTTCCAGGTTGAGCTAATAATCAGCAAGTTATTTAAAGCCCAAATCCAGTTTTGTAAGTAAATTAAAATTATATTTCCTCAGAGCTCCATATACAATGTTTCTTCTGTTTCTTCTGCGTGGTGATGGGCATAACTTGTAACAGGCATTCGAAGAAAAACAAAAACTGAGGCTGGAGCACTAAATTTCTGATAGAAAACGATTAAGAAGGAATTGAACTGCACAAAAAGACTTTGAAAAACAAGCTGACACCTTCAAAGATCGTTTTCATGCAAAATGATACCCCAAAACCTTAATTAGGAACTCCTACCTGAGAGCAAGAAAGTTAACTCAAGCCAATAGCCTTAAGCCCACTCCAAGACAACTGGCTGAGAGACAAAACAAGTCATTGGCATTTCTCACAAGGTACAAAAAGAACCATACAGACATCCGCAGCATACTAAGCAAACATTGACATATACTGCTGACTGATCCATTATTAAAAAAATAACTTCTCCCAAGATTCAAGCTCACCTTTGGTAGAGCCAAGACCCTCAAGAACCTGATCGCCCTGAACCGTGTTCAACAAAGGACCTCTCTGGTCACCAAAACAAAAACACCAGGATGCCACAAATGCAACTTTACTAAATGTCTCTGCTGGAAGACAATCTCAGACAAAACTCATTCAGTAACGTCCAACAGCAATGGAATGTCATGACCCAACAAGGTCCAGATGGACTATTCCTCTGACTATGTTATCTATGTGATCACTTGCACCAGTAAATTACTATTTGTTGGTAGAACCATACAAACGTTTAGGAACAAGTTCAACAAACATGACCACAATATCAAAATTGTATTTAAAGACCACAGTCTGTCTCGCCATTTTGCATGTATGCAAGACTTTGATCCATGTACAGCAACCATCATCGAGCAAGTACCTCTGTCCATTCAGTAAAACAGACTCAAGAAACTTTGCTAAAGAGAAACTTTTTGGATTTTCCAACTTAAATCGGAACTCCACCCAAAAGGGGAAGTTCCGCTTTAAGGACTCCTCCCAACTCTATTTGCACAATTGGCTCTTTTGAGGAGCAGGAGGGGGGGGGGAGCAGGTACCTGATTTTGACAGGTACCTGCTCCCACTTATCCTAAGTTCTCCTCCCTCCTTCCCCCCTGCAGCCTTTTTGGACACTGTCAGGTCCCAGAAGACTGCATCCACCATTCAGGATGCGCAGAGCAACTTGTGCAAGCACAGTGGGCACCTGCCTGTGAAGCTGCAAGCTGTCACAGCCAGGTGCCCATAGTAAAGATTCTAGCACTGCCGAGGGAGGACGGAGGATGAAGATGGCTGGAGTGAGCTCGCCCCTGGACCGTGGGACAGGTGAGTGGCTGTTTTTTAAAAGTCAGCAGCTACAGTTTTTTGTAGCTGCTGACTTCTATTTTTTTTTTTTATAAGTGCCTTGAGCTCCTCTTTAATACTTTTACAGCTGATGGTTAAAATGAAAGCATAGAAACTCTCTGCTGAACTAGTTCCACACCTTAAAAGGTTCAGTTTATCAATGTATTTATGTATGCATTTGTTTTTTTTTTCTTTTCCCCAGCCCCGTATCTCACAACTTTTTTACTTAGCCCAGGTAGGGTCTTCCTCACACCTACCATTTCCATTCCCACAGTACTGATGGTACAGCATAGTTTCCACTCACATGTCATCTCCCTTTTACCCACCACCTCCCTCCCTGCAGTAATGCTGGCATAGCATGGTTCTTGCTCAAATGCAATCATTCAAAACCCTTTTTTTTGCCATTTTACCCCGCCCTCAACCCTCTGACTTTTCCAGCCTCAGTATGGTCTTATTCATACCTGCCACTTTCCTCCCCACAGTGTCACTGGCATGGCATAGTCCCTGTTTAAAAATAAAAAGCAAAAAATAGTGCAGCACTGTGAAACAATTGTCCAATAATCATATGTAAAAGTCCCAAAATCCAGTGAAGGTGATAGTTCCCTAACCGTTGGGATAGGTAGGAGATCCTGATGTAAAGCCAGTGACACCTCTCACACTCAAATCCAGCTTACCAGATTTAGTGTGACCCCTGTTAGAGTTGTCAACAAATGTGTATACCAGCTCACCAGCCACAATGGTAAGAGAAGGTCAACGTCAGATAAAACCAAGAAGTAACAAACATCCAAAGATGGCAGAGAAACAGCATCATGGACTCTGTAATTGCGGGGAGACTATTTTTCTATGAGGATACTAAGAAGCAACATTTTGGCTCATAGCTCTTGATTCATGTTGCTTTCTATACCTTGAGTCATCTGACCACTGTCCTCGATACAGCTCTGTGTTTGTTCTCTGATTGGTATTCCTCTTGGTCTCCCTGCATTTATGGAGTCCATGATTCTGTTTCTCTGCCATCTTTAGATGTTTGTTACTTCCTGGTTTTATCTAATGTGTACCTTCTCTTACCACTGTGGTTGGTGAGCCGGTATACATACAGACGTTTGTTGACCACTCTAACAGGGGGTCACACGAGATCTGGTATGAGAGGTGTCACTGGGTTTACATCAGGATCTCCTACCCATCACAATGGTTGTGGGATTATCATCTTCACTGGATTTTGGGACTTTTACATATGAATATTGGACATTTTTTTTTCACAGCACTGCACTATTTTTTGCTTTCTACTTGCTGTATTTTTATATCATGAACACGGTGTTCAGCAGCTTTTTGAGTTTTATTCTGGTGCAGATTTATTTTTGTTGGAATTTTACCAAAATACTTTGTGTCTACTATTCCCAAATAAATATGTATCTTCATTTAGCCTGCCTCTGATTCCTTTTCTCCCTCCTTTTTGTTTTTGCCATAAAAACTTTGTATCACGTACCTGGTGAAGACTGGAATGTTGTGGAGGCCTCTCTTGCTCCTCCTGCCTGACACTCCTGAAGGTGGGAACAGAGAGTGTAGGGCAAGGAGTGGCACGAGTGCCGTAGCGGCTAGCTGGTGGTGTTCACTCCGTAGGTGGGTACAGCTGGTAGTTGCAGTCCTTGGAACAGGGTGCAGTGGCAGCTTGACACCAAAGCGTGGGAGCAGCGGAAACCGGGCAGTGAGGTACAGAATCAGCAAGCAAGCAAGTCCAGAAGATAAGCCAAGGTCGATAACAGCCGGGCAGCACGGTACAGGGTAAGCAGGCAGATCAGATCCGTTTAAGCAAGCCAAGGTCAGGGTAGTAAGCAACAGAGCAGAAGCACGGGCAGAGGCAAAGTCCAAAGGCAGGCCGGGTCATACACGGGTGAGAAGTAACAACAGATCAGGTCTCAGAACCACGGGAACAAGCTGAAGACCATTCAGCAACTGTTCACAGTACTAGAGCAGTTTAAATAGGCCACTGGGAGCCAAATGCTAATTGGTGAGTGCAGGTGTGCAATGTGCACGGGTGTGAGTGAAAGTCCGTACTGGCCTTCTGATGGAGGAAATCCGGTTTACCTTACACTTTGTTCTCATTACTCCTAGCTGTTTTTTATGTCTTTGCTCCAATACTTATTTAATCTGCAGCTCACTCAGATGTTGGTTCCATACAGTTAAGAATATAATCTACTTTTGAAGAATATCTTATAGTTTATGGATTGTTTGAACTAGTTTTTCTACTTTTCATTTGCAGTGCATTGGTGTTTGTTTATAATTATTATTACTACTATTATTACCACTTATTTTATTTATTTCTAATTATTATTATTATTTTTTTTGCACTGTTGCTTTATGAAGAAAAAGAACACATTTAGCGCTTTTTCATTTCTTTGCTTTTGCTTTTGTTTTTGTGTTGCCTTCTAGCCCCAATAAGAACATGTTTTCTTTTTCCCTCTTTTTATACTTCTTAGTCAAGTAATGTACTGTATGTCCTTTTGATTCTGATCATTACTGCAATTAGGTAGGTTATTTGTACTTTTATACTTGTCTATATCTATAGTTTTTAACACATTTTAAGCTTTCTTTGTATTTTCTTTATTGTCTAGTTTTTAGCCTTGATGAAGGGGGAGTGCTGAGCCCCCCGAAAAGTGTTGGTTGTTCCAAATTAAAAATCTTTGAAAATGTCTGTACAAGCTTGTGTTGCTCTGCCATCTTTTCAAAAATTCCACAACTTAAAGTGTAACTTTGCCTATGCCACTTGATAAAAAATATGTTCTTTAGCAAGGAACATACATTCCACAATAATAAATAGGCTACCAAACGTAGTGCATGGTGTACATTGCCTCCAGCATTGCTGCTGTTTCTTCATGCCAAAGGGGGCCACTTTCCTATTTTTAATGTTTTACATAGCTATACCTGCAAAAGGGGCCAGCCTGAAGTGATCCTGATCTAGCAGGAGTTTATTTTCTGACTAATGTTCCACTTTAAATATACTGAAACTGTGTTGCTGTTGTTTCTTTATAGGAGAGATTCAGTGTTCAAATGAAGAATATTTTCAAATAGATATAAAGAGAATAGAGTGTGAATGCAACTTATTCAGGAATAAATAATAACACAGATGATTGATAGATAGATAGATAGATAGATAGATAGATAGATAGATAGATAGATAGATAGATAGATAGATAGATAGATAGATAGATAGATAGATAGATAGATAGATAGATAGATAGATAGATAGATAGATAGATAGATAGATAGATAGATAGATAGATAGATAGATAGATAGATAGATAGATAGATAGATAGATAGATAGATAGATAGATAGATAGATAGATAGATAGATAGATAGATAGATAGATAGATAGATAGATAGATAGATAGATAATATTTTCCCCTAGGCACTAAAACTACAGTTCATTTTATAACCCTGATAACGTGTAAATAGACTTTTTTTATAAAATAATTATTGTGTTCTTTTCTCCTTTCTCATTCTACTATTTCTTCCAAACCTTTTCTATACACAATGATCTCCTGCTGGATTCTTCAGAGATGAATCACTATTGCTTACCTTCCATCAATTATTTAAGAGCAAGTTTCTTGTGTGAAACTGCTCCGTCACAGAATTCAAGCAGAGTTTTTACATACATTACAGATGGTCACTGTAACTATTTCACTACTGGAAGAGAAGACCTGCCTTCTGTGCAGGCACACCATCTGCACAATTAATCTTCATATTTCACATTTTCTTATTTGCCAAATAAAAATTAGAGTTGAAATTGGATGTTAAACTCCTTTTTTTCTTCTGCTTTTATAGAGTACTGACCTTAAAAGAGACAGCATACAATATTATTTTCTAACATCAGCATTGCAATAACAATACAAACAATAGTTATATTTGACAATTCAATCTGACAATCCAATATACGTTGATTTGAAAAAAACTCTTTTCACGTTGGAAGTGCTGCATGTTTGCTAGCCATCTCTTTCCACGACATCCCGGATTCCCTGTATGCTTTGTAGCTTCATCTTTGATGTTTACTTTCAATTTTTAAGGACTATATATCCCATGGTACCTTGCTGCATGCAGGCAGTGATTCCTGTACCATCTCTACCATCTGAAACTCTTAATCCCAGCACCTCTGTCGGTCAGAAGGCAGGCTCTGTGAAATGTGTGACACAGCAGTGTCTACTCACAGGGCATTAAAAAAATGTGTAACAGAATTTAAGGAAGAAAATATTTAGAATTCTTCTGAAAGTTTACAAACATCAAGACTTCAGATTAATAGAAGTAGGCTAGAAATAATTGAAATATAATGTGGAAATTAATATATGATTTTAGATTTTGACCATAGATACACTTAAAGTTTCTAGTAACTGGATGATAGAGAAATTAAACATGTCAGGAAACCAAAACATGTTACAGCTTCATACAGATTCACAAACTTTACTGTATAACTCATAACATCCTTATAAAACATGTATTATGATACCTCAGAAGCTACAGATCAGTGACAACACCATTTTTTCATCTCAGAGAGAGAACATTCACACTTGGAGCGCAGATCTGCTCTGCCCCCGCTCTCTCCTCATTGGCTCACTGGCTGTGATTGACAATGGCGGAAGCCAATGACCCCTGCTGCTGTCTAAGCCAATGAGGGGAATAAGACTCATGCACATTGCTGGATCAAGATGAGGCTTAGGCAAGTATTGTGGGGGGGGGGGGGGACAGAAGGTTTTACCTTCAAGCATAGAATACATGATGGTAAAAAATCTTGAGCCTTTACAAGCACTTTAATGTTTATGGTTCCCAAGTGAGACAAGGAGTGTTGCCAGTGTTTGACAGTGCTGCTTATTTTGTCTTCCCTCACCTCTTTAGAGACATGTGTGGCAACATTTTCATGATATTTCTGGGGCTGCTGGGCAATGTTTCTGCACAAGGGTGACTGAATTGTGCCTACATATACTACTGCCCTCTATGGTTTATGGCTGGTCAACCTGACAACTGAGGTCCTAACAGAAAAAACTGAGCACATTGAAGGGAAAAAAAAAAAAATATATATATATATATATATATATATATATATATATATATATATATATATATATATATATATATATATATGTATATATACTGTATTTACTGACCCCCAAGTTGGGCTAACCATCTAACTTATGCCGTGAAGGTGTCCTTTGTGAATAACTGTACACTTATCTCTAAATCACAGGGTTACAGAGCAGCCACCTCTGTGCATTGTACTAATCTGAATTCCATGTCTTTATTTAGTGCTTCACAGACCTTCCTGATAGAGTTTATTTGATGTAGGCAGCCTCAATTTATAGTCTCCCCTCCCCAGGGTCTGTTTACTTTGCCGAGGTTATGATTTGCTGTTGTAATATTGGGACTCAACAGTACATGTCATTGAAAAATGTTGTTGATTGATAATTCTCTATGTTTCTTCTATAAAAAATGCTTTATCAAAATCATAAAGCATCTTATCCTTCTATCTACAAGA
The DNA here is from genome assembly GCF_965119305.1 of Pelophylax lessonae. Lineage (NCBI taxonomy): Eukaryota > Metazoa > Chordata > Amphibia > Anura > Ranidae > Pelophylax > Pelophylax lessonae. The sequence goes on along the minus strand of NW_028119057.1, from coordinate 6,380 downwards.
ATGTACCTGCGGCCATGACCACAGCTGACAAATATCCTTGTATGACCCAAGAATAAATAGATCTGTTTTATATTTTATATTAGTATTTATGTTTGAGTGCAATGTAAATATTTAAAAGTAGATGAAAATGCTAGCTGAATGACATTCGTTTGCTAAAGCACTATATTAATAAAAACGACATTTCATTTTTCAATAAAACCCTTTTTTGAATTCTCTGTTGCACTTTTTTTGCTACTGATCTTTTGCAGCCTCCTTTAGACACTGTCTACCTACAGTATATGCATGCACTTTAGCAACAGCTGCCATATAATGTTCCAGGGTGGGTTTTACGATGGAGACAACAGTGGAAGCCAATGTGAAAGGATGTTAATGCATGAGTTTATTTAGGAGAACATGAAGAAAGTAGCTAAACAAGCACCTTTATAGTGACATCTTAGGATACTATTTTAATGAAAGCTGCAAATTTTAAGCCCAACTCAAAAAAAATAAATTAAAGTCCCACTCTTGCAGTGGGGCTGTGCTCACACTACAAGGGTTAACTGCTTGATTCTGTCTATGGGATGGAATGCAGCTTACTTACCTGATCCTCTGCTCCCATGGTAGATGGTGCTTTCCCATGCTCCTGCAGTGAACTGCTCCTCAGTGACCTCATGTTAGGGACCTGCATTAGTCTTGAAGACATCAGAGGACCTTAGACCACCAATAATGAAAAAGAGGAAAAGAGGCTGCAGAAAATAAGTCTAGAAGTGCAAAGGAGCCTGACGGTGCAGCAGAGGATAGGTTAAAATACATGTGAACCCTTACCTTGTAAAACAAACAATTCGGTTTAAAAAAAGAAATTCAAGGCAAAACATTTGCGTGTTTATATACTGAACTATATACACTATATTACCAAAAGTATTGGAACGCCTGCCTTTACATGCACATGAACTTTAGTGGCATCCCAGTCTTAGTCTTTAGGGTTACATATTGAGTTGGCCCACCCTTTTCAGCTATAACAGCTTTAACTCTTCTGTGAAGGCTGTTCACAAGGTTTAGGAGTGTGTCTATGGGAATGTTTGACCATTCTTCCAGAAGCACATTTGTGAGGTCAGGCATTAAAGTTGAACGAGAAGGCCTGGCTCGCAGTCTCTGCTCTAATTCATCCCAAAGGTAATCTACCGGGTTGAGATCAGGACTTTGTTCAGGCCAGTCAAGTTCCTCCACCCCAAACTCACAAATCTCTGTCTTTAAGGACCTTGCTTTGTGCACTGGTCCAGATCATTTGATGGAGGGGGGATTATGGTGTGGGGTTGTTTTTCAGGGGATGGGCTTGGTCCCCTAGTTCCAGTGAAGGGAACTCTTATGGCATCAGCATACCAAGACATGTTGGACAATTTCATACTCCCAACTTAGTGGAACAGTTTGGGGTTGGCCCTTCCTGCTCCAAAATGACTGTGCACCAGTGCACAAAGCAAGGTCTAAAAAGACATGGATGAGTGAGTTTGGGGTAGAGAAACATGACTAACTAGTAGGAACACAAAGTATTTCAAACAAAGGAAACAATACTAAGAGAACAGGGTCATTTTAACACATGTTGTACATGTACATGGTACAATAGACACATACGAGGATAAGGAATATGAACCCTACATTTTTGCATGCCATATTGCTTGTAGTGGCAAAGCCTGTCATTGCATGGAACACACTGATACAGCATTTAATTATCTGCATTTAAGTCGCTTTCACATCCTCAAACACCAATGAGTTCTCTCTACATAGGGGGATCCAGATGACCAACACTGATAGCAAGGGCCCTTCTTTGTCCTTTTTATTTGTCCCCCACGTAAACTACGCTACATTACCAAAAGTAGTGGGACACCGGCCATTACACACACATTGACTTTTTCATCCCAACCCCTATTGGGTTGAAGTCAAGTCATTGCTTTGTGCACTGGTCGAAATCATTTGGTGGAGGTGGGATTATGGTGTGGGGTTGTTTTTTCAGGGGGTTGGGCTTGGCCCCTTAGTTTCAGTGAAGGGAGCTTTTAAGGCATCAGCATACCAAGATATTTTGGACAATTTCATGACCCCAACTTTGTGGAAACAATTTGCGGATGGCCCCTTCTTGTTCCAACATGACTGCGCAACAGTGAACAAAGCAAGGTCCAGGATCCCCTGAAGAAGCCACGTGAGCGGAAGTGGCGTAACGCGTAGGGCCGCTTGACCGGAAGTGACGTATTGATGCGGAAGTGAGGACCGCGATCATTCCTTTGTGTGATTAAAGGTGCAATTTCGAGCATTGTTTGTAAGTGCTTTTAAATTATTCAAATAAAGCCAGAAATATATGGCAATATTGCACTATTGTAGTCCTTTTGTTTGAGATCCGTGGGTTATCTAGAGAACACGGGACCCTGACCGATAGAAGGCAGACTGAGCACCATCCCTGTTGAATGTTAAGGAAGGCGAGGAGAGGAGTATTGAGTGTTTATCACAAGGCGCATGATCAATTATATTGAGGTGAGCGTTTAGCACACCCTGAGGGGTAAAGAGTGAGAAGAAGCATCCCATATTTCACACGGTGTCAGGTGGAGGGCATACACCTATTTGAAGGCTTCCATCACCTGGATACAGTTTTATATCTGCATTTTTTCCCAAAAAACTTTTTTTGATATTTTTTGATACTTTTTGAAATTTGGCGTCACCTAATAGCACTTTACTAAGGACTTTTTACTAATTTATCACTTATTTGTTTAATGCACTGAGCACTTTATCTGTCACTAATATTTATTTATATGTATTTGCACAACTTTATTGGGCTAAGAGTGTGAGCAACTTTTCTATAATATTTATTACACAGATGCACTTTATACTTGATTGATCCATATGCAATGAACACCAATTATTTATTGATTTTAGCTTATTTATAAGTGTATTTTAATATCTAGTATTTTTATAGAGTTTCACTAATTTACACATATTTTGTGTCCACTAATTAATTTAGAGATTAGATAACCTATTTCCCAGAAGCACGGTATCCCCCTCCTCTCTATATAAGCTTTGCACTGTATGGTTTGCAGTATCGGTACATGCAGCATCTAGGAAAGGTTCATATATATTAAACATATGGGAAAAATTTCCCAGACAGCGCGAGACTCATACTACAATATATACATTTTAGTAGACCTAGGAAGGGTTCAAACTTCTGACACTGCTTTTATTGCCTGTGTTTTTGCTTGCTAGTGCGAAGATTACTCCTCCAATTCTTGTATGAGCATCAAAAGAACAAATAATGAGAAAAATCTGCAATGTCATCTTAGATGAATAAATAAGTGATTGACCAAATCAAAATCACAGTATGAGACAATAACCATAAAAAAATATATAGCGCATCACATATCAGTGCATACAATAACTGCGCAACAAATACCCATTTATACACAACTGTGAAAAAACACACAAAACAATGTGATGAGATAATCAATAACAACGAACAATCCCAATGCAATAATGTGATCAATGCGCTTTTTCTTTCAATTTCATACTTAAAGGTGCTACATTTTCACCCAATGCAACTCCAAACTGTTCACCTTTACAAATTGACCTCTATGTGATCATGAGGTCTATCTGGCACAAATCCTCACATTGAAGTAAATTGATAAGCAGGTCTCCTTTACAGTGATCCAGCTCTAAAAGTGCCCCTCGCTTATTACCCCTGCATTATCAGATCCATATATAAGAGAAAATAATTCTCATAGTGTTCGCTGAATGATTTTATTGTATAAAAAAAAAGTTAAAAACACTCACAGAGCTTGTGCAGGAATAACAGTCAGTGCCATTGTCTAGTCTAACCTGTAGAGGTCTGTGTGTTCCTCCATGGATTCCCCCCCCCCCCCCGACCATCACAGACCCACCACTAAACCGGTCATGCTGAATGATGTTACATGCAGCATAAAATTCTCCAATACCTTTCATGTCGATCACATGTGCTCAGGGTGAACCTGCTCTGAAAAGCACAGGGTGCCAGTGGCAGACCTGCCAGTTCTGGTGTTCAATGGCAAATGCCAATCGAGCTCCACAGTGGTGGGCAGTGAGCACAGGGCCCACTAGATGACATTGGGCCTCAGGCCACCCTCATAAAGTCTGTTTCTGATTGTTTAGTCAGAGACATTCAAACCAGTGGCCTGCTGGAGGTCATTTTGTAGGGCTCTGGCAGTGCTCATCATGTTTCTCCTCGCATAAAGGAGCAGATACCAGCCCTGGCACAGTCTTGGTATAAACTAGTCGGGAGGAGCTACAGCAGTGACTTTATTACACCTGCTGGGGTGTCAGCATGCGATTGACTGTCTAATATGCAATTTCACCCCTGCCTTCTTGTAAGATGTTTTAACCCTCATTAAAAAGCCTGGATTTTTAATTACTACACTATGAGTTCCCCTTTTATCTCTCCCTTTTACTGAGACCATTGTTGAACATCCTGGTTGTAAAGTAATCCGTCCTGGAATCTTGGCTCCTGATATCAATCCATCTTATGGTGATACTGGGATAAAGAGCAGCCCATATTGGGGTCATAGTAGATGGTAAGCAGATTTTTTCTTCTTTTTTTTCTGATGGCCTTTTAGAAACATCTATGAATGTTTTTTTATATTTACAGTTTTTAATATATATGAATTGTTACTTGATTAATAAACTGTTAGGAATTGATGCAATTCATATTGAAAGCGCAACACGTTTTATTAATATTATTATAAATTGCATCATTAGACTTTTTAAAGTTCCATGTTTGAAGATTTTTTTGGGTCATATGAATATTCGTTGTACTTTTATTGTATACACTGATATGTGATGCTCTATATATTTTTTTACTGTTACTGTATCATACTTTCAGACTGTATTTTGATTGGGTTATTTATATAGTGATACCAGTTGGGAATTGATTAATTGTTGATTTATAATAGGGTAATGCAGCACTGTTTTTTGGTTATAGAAGTAGAAACCTGACAGATATTTAAATTATTTCCCACGCTGTTCAAAACTAAAATAAAAAAATGCATCCAGAGTTGGAGTTTATCATAAAAAGGTCTTTAGATTTTGATGCAAGTGTCTTTCCTTATACTATTTTGTAAATACAATATATTTATATAGTTTAGAATGCAGACAGAAAATGCAAAATAAAGTCAAACTTAACTTTTAACATACAGCTTAGCATTACTTCATTTCTCAGTTGCTGATATAGAGCCTTTGCCACATAGTAATGCAAACCCATAACTATAGCTGTACTGTAAGTGTACCACATCATCATAGCAGAAACCTTAATTATGAGCCATAGCCAAAGATGCCTAGAATATATTTCTGTATGTACCATCTCAGTGGCAGCTGGGAAATTTTTACTTGTTCCATGCTCTGCTCTCTGGGGAACAACCCAGCCCATAGAGGACCTAATATAAACACAGGCAAATTACATTAGCTATTTGTGCTGCAAGCATGAGAAAATGTGATTTTTGGTTCCTGTGGGCAAATGCCTCTGTGTTGTTTCATGGACAGTTAAAAACTTGGAAATTATAATTATTTATTGCATATAAAATATTGTGAGTATTAATTGATTTAATCTTTACCCTTGTTAACTATACAAATGAAATTTGTAAGGTTATTTATCAACAATTTTCTAGCTGAGAGGGTCCCACACATCCTTGCTCCTGTCAATAATTGTTATGCTCTTTAATTATGTTTAAGAACATTAACACATTAATTGGACCTACTGAACATACTGTTCTGGTATCTTGGTTTAAAGCAGAGTAATAGCCTTTTATAAATACTTTAACAACCATACACCTAACTGCCAATACTTCCCAAATTAAAAAAAAAAAAAAAAAAAATTAAATATTTTGAGGGTTAACCAGTAAATTGCAATATAATGTTCCTATGATGTTGTACTGGCTAGGGCCAGGGTCAGGTTTATGATTTAGGGCAGTGATGGCGAACCTTGGCACCCCAGATGTTTTGGAACTACATTTCCCATGATGCTTATGCACTCTACAGTGTAGTTGAGCATCATGGGAAATGTAGTTCCAAAACATCTGGGGTGCCAAGGTTCGCCATCACTGATTTAGGGAAACCTACACTGACAAAAACCTGTTCCCTGCCATTACTGACCTTGTACTGAAATTGCTAGTTGCCTTTTTTTTATAGCATGGGGAAGTGTTGGAACCTCTGACAGGTTTTGTGTTGTCTGGTTAGAGAGAGTTTCAACCCTTTGCTATCCTGGTATCACATCAGGAGCTAAGGAAATGTACAAACAAAAATGTACAAATGTACGAGGACAACAAAAAAGGCTCTTTCACATCTTTGTGGTGTGCTCCAGTTTGCATGGGCTGAAAAAAGCACTTTGCAGCTCTGAAAAC